>NW_028274807.1:40343773-40646803 GCF_037043125.1 Eumetopias jubatus
CTCACTCCAACATACTGAGCCAACTCATCTGTAGAAACAGGCATAAAAGAATGTCTTAAAAAATATATTTTTTAAAAAAACTGTGTTTAGAGATTTTATTTTATTTATTTTTTTTTTTAAGAAAGGGATGGGGACGGGCAGAGGGAGAGAGGGAGAATCTTCTCAGGGCTCAACACAGGGGTCAATCTCCCAACCCTGAGATCCTGACCTGAGACAAAATCAAGAGTCAGATGCTTAACCTACTGAGCCACCCAGACGCCCCTGTTTGGAGATTTTAAATAGCATACTAAATGACCTCTGATTAAACAGGAAAATAATAGAAACCTGTGAAGTATTTAGAACTAAAAAACAATGTACTGTGTATCAAGTCTAAGGAACATTACTAAAACATGGCTTAATGGAAACATTATAATTTTTTAAATGTATTTATCAGAAAACTGGAACAATTAAAAACAAATGGGCTAGGAGTTCAACCTAAGATGACAGAGAGGGAACAACAGTGTAAAGCTAGTGAGGGGAAAAAAGGAAGCAGGAAACAATAAAGACAGCGGAAGAATCAAGAAAATAGAGAATGACCAATATTAATAATAATAAAGTGAAAAGGAGAGATTAATAAAACCAAGAGCTGTTCTTTGAAAAATCAAATTAGATAGACAAGTAAATACACATATAACCTATGACTCAGAAACCCCAGTCCTGGTAATGTGCCCAGAGACAATCTTGCACAAACCCCTAAAAGAACAGATACAAGATAGTTTGTCTCAGCATTATTTGTGAAAGTGAGCGTTTGAAGGAATCTTAGTTATCCATCACTGAGACAATGGATAGATAAAATGTGATGATGCATATTATAGAATGCTATGAAGTAGTCAGAAATAATGAACTAGAAATAATCAAAGCCACATGGATAATCTTGAAAACATGAGAAGTGAAAAAAAATACATAGTATAATGTCATTTGTGTAAATTAAAAACACATGAATAGAGAAGAAACACTACATGTTTTAGGGATACAAAAATTTTCTAGGACATAAAACACATTAGCATATACCCTGGGGGTAGGAGAGCAGATATGAGTTGGAATAAGATCTGAAGAGAAAATATGATACAATTAAATAAGATAAAATCAAAGAAGAGAAAGCTATGTTAATGGTGATAGTGTACCATGAACCAAGAAATGAGACTGGCAACTATTTGTACCTGAGGTTAAAAAAGAAATTGTATGTCACTATTAACTACTAATTACATGACATGGAAAATTTTATTTTATATAATGTAGAGATTACATTTTTTTCATATGGCCGAATAAACAGACACCAGATTTGATTTCTGATTCAGGTTTCCCCTGAGTTTTATTATGCTTTTTCTGTGACCAAACTTTGGCCATAATTTTCTCAATCCCTAAGGAATTCAAGTATTTATCCAACTTAAAGCTCCATAGAATATTGTCATTCAGATGAGTTAATTAAGATAATAAATAATATTCAGTGAAAAAAGGTCAATACTATGACTTATAAATAGAAAATTCAGAAAATGTCCTTAAAGGTATCTAAACAAAATGCATTTCTTCCTATGTATCAAATGTTCTGGACAGAAATTTCTATATTCTAAATTCTCAACATTTAGTCACGTAGTCTTAGAGGAAATATACTCCTAGTAAACATCAAAATAAAAATCTAAAAGTAGATACTTAATAGCATAAAACATCCCCTGAATTACATCAGAATCAATTTTATCTTTTTAAAAAATTCGTATCTAAATAAGAAAATTAGAAATCGTGGAA
Organism: Eumetopias jubatus; assembly: GCF_037043125.1. Taxonomy (NCBI): domain Eukaryota; kingdom Metazoa; phylum Chordata; class Mammalia; order Carnivora; family Otariidae; genus Eumetopias; species Eumetopias jubatus. Next base: position 40,345,556 of record NW_028274807.1, read on the forward strand.
AAATACATAGTTAATCAAATTTCAGAACATCCTGAAATAATAAATTATATTATTTGATCCTAAAATCCTAGTTTTAGATCTACATTTTTAATATTTCAATTCCCTTTTTTTTAACTTTTATTTTTTTAAAGATTTTATTTATTTAAGGGAGAGAGACAGCATGAGCAGGGGGTAGGGGCAGAGGGAGAGAGAAACAGACTCCCCGCTGAGCAGGGATCCTGGTGTGGGGTTCCACCCCAGGACCCCAGGATCATAAACTGATTTGATGGCAGACACTTAACCCACTGAGCCACCCAGGCACCCCAACCTTAAAATATTTAATGATTTTTAAAGTTGATACATGAAGACATTTTAAGACATTTTAATTGACATGTTATAAAGTGTGCATTTTGTACATTTTAAAGTATATGTTTTATAGCTATAAGATCTTTCCCAAAGATATCAATTTATCTTTGTTTTGGACACCAAATTCATGTATTTTCCATTGTTTTGAATACTGATAATAGCTTTGTCCAATGCCAAACATGGTTTTATACAAGAACCGACATATTTAAGTTTCGTGATCAGTTTTGGAGTGGAGACAGAATAAAATTGTCCTTTAGGCAAAAATAATCCAGAGGGGGCGCCTGGGTAGTTCAGTCGTTAAGCGTCTGCCTTCAGCTCAGGTCATGATCCCAGGGTCCTGGGACTGAGCCTCGCATCGGGCTCCCGGCTCAGCGGGAAGCCTGCTTCTCCCTCTCCCACTCCCCCTGTTTGTGTTCCCTCTCTCACTGTTTCTCTCTCTGTCAAATAAATAAATAAAACCTTAAAAAATAATAATAATCCAAAGAAAACTTGGCTCCAGGGTTAAGGCTGGAAGAGGCCTTAATATAGTTCATGAAAACTATTATCTAAAAGTATCACTTGTGTTAAAAATAAAATTTACATGATTTAGTATCCCGGAAACCTAGCTGGTATTCAATTAATATTTTGAAGGAAGGAAAGGCCAACACATCTTATCACAGCTTATCACTTCCTTTTAAATACCCTTCATTGAACACTTTTGCCTGGAGAAGTAATTAGGAGGTTCAGGAGAAGGGAAATAGGGCCTGGAGGATAGTGCAGTTGAGGCTGACTGACAGTTTTGTCTGCACTTCTAAAATTTTTTCTACTAATGCTCCTCATATTCCCTATACTAGGTCTCTGGCTGAGTATGTATCAGGAGGTGTTGATGTCCTCGAGGGTATAGACTTTGTGACTTTCAGTGCTGTTGTAGATCAGAAGCAAATATACATGCATGTGCATTGATGTTAGTGAGTAGGCTACTGAGAATTCATTCCCATCAGTTTCACTTTCAATTTCTTGCGGTGTTAATGGTTCGGTTTGGCAATGCGAGTTGCACTGCTGGCACCAACTCTTTAAACTTAGCTTCCTGTAAACCTCTGTACCAAAGAACAGCATCCTACATGAAACTTTTTATAAAATGCTATTCAGAGATTTATGCTTATTCTGCATATTTAATTTACTTGGGCTTTTGTTGCCCCGCTTTTGTTTAACAATGTTTTTCTTGTTCTCAACTCGCACTCTGTGATTTTAAGAACATGATTTGTCCCTTGCTTGCTTGGTGCTTGGAGAAAATCTCTCCTGCTCAGTTTCACATTGATCACTTGGTATCTTAATAACTTCCCAGGATTTGGTGTTTTGTTCTTATAGCCGCTGTGATCTATCATTGAGCCCTTACAACTCTTCGGATGTGAGCTATGTGGTTTCACGTATCTGATTTAATTTCCAAATTCCTCCTTGATCTCTGAACTCCTCCTCAAGGCCAGAAGCTGTGACTTACTCATCTTTGTATATCCAGGATCAAGATCAGAGCCTGAATTATGGCAGGTACTCAGTACTTATTGAACAGAAAAAGAAGCAGATTTGGGACTGGAATCTGGAAGAAACTTTTTCTAAATATCAAATTTGTTCTATACTATATGTCAGTGTCATATTATGTAGCCAAGTTATTTTACAATAGGTGCTTTTTATATATATGCTGCCACCAACCTCACAACAAAGTAGGAATTATTACCCTCATTTTATTAAAAACAAAACTGAAAACAGCAAATCTAGTGCTCAAAGAGTGTGAGTAACTTACTTGAGATGAAACAGGATTAGTATGAGTAGTAAGGAAAAAATCTCTTTCAAAAATTGAAGCTCTGTTATCTAATTCCAGCTGCTAGAAGATAGATATGGAATTTCTCCCAATCTCAACATGGTGTCAACCATGGAAGGCAGGAATATTTGGGGGTAAATGGCCTGTTTAAAACAAGAGGTGGTTGGATCTTACTTAATGGCATTTGAATTACCAGGTGACAGACCTAAGGGAATTCTGGTCCTCTAACTGGCATTCAACCACCCAAAAACAGAAAGAAGAAGAAGCAAAAAGGAGTGTAGAATTAATGCAATTTTCTGTCCAGATGTTAACATTCAAGTAGTCATCAAACAAGACCCAAGATTAGAAGGTCTGATTTTGTAAACTGCCTTCCCGGTATACCATAAACCATATAAAACTTCCAGGACAAAAAGACAATCTAACAATCGTTTATCAGATTGTTTCAGTTACCTATTGCTTCATAACAAATTACCCCAATATTTAGCAATTCAAACAATAATTTTGCTGTATCTCACAATTTTGTGGGCAAAGGAAGTTCAGCCGGTCTCAGCGGAGAGACTCTTCTGCTCAATGTGAGATTAACTGAGATCACTGGGTTATATAAAGTGGTGGATGGGATGATCTGGAAGGTCCAACACCTTTCACCCGCATAACTGATACCTCGGTGGGAAAATCTAGAAAGCTGAGTTCAGCTGTACTGTTGCCCAGAGCACCTGTTTATGGCCTTTCTAGCATGACAGTTGCAAGGTAGTCAGACTTCTTACTTGACAGCCCAGGACTCCCAGAAAGAGTTTTTCAAGAAACAGAAAGTATAAGCTGCCAGTTTCTTAAGGTCTGGTCCTGGAAACTGGCACAGTGTTTTTTCTGCCATAATTTATTGGTCAAAGCAGGCATAGAACCTACAATGATTTAAGGTGAGGGGACATAGACTCTCACTTCTGGATGACAGGAATGTCAAAGAATTTGGGGCCATTTTTAACCCACTACATAGCCCAATTAACTTTCAGTAATTCTTGCTTATAAATTATATCCTTCAATACATTTTTTTTCAAAACCAAAAAGAAACGTTTTTGTTCCTCTCTGTTCTCAGATTACTACTCCTGTAGCCATATCATATCCTACCTTATATTATGGCTACCATATATATTTTATCACCACTTCTAAAGTTGACACTGAGATATTTTTACATTTATACCCCATAATTGTTTATATATCAATATGAATGGACAGTTCAGGCAGAAGTTTCCTAATGCTTATTGTTATTCCCACTCTTTTCTTCTTTGCCTCTGACTGTTTAAATACTTTCAGACTCTGCTCTTCTAAGAGGAGGCTGAGTGTGCTTCCATTACCAGCATCTCAGTGTGCACAGAATTTTTCTCATTATCATTAAACAGGAAAGTGTAAAGCCAAAAAGCATTTTGGGTACTGTATAGACCAGACTTGACATTTCACAGAAGTAAAAACCGAGGTTCAGAGAACTTTATATTAACTTGTCCAAATCATGCAAATAATTTATAGGTCAGCTGGAACTAAATCTAGGGTTTATGGGTCTTCTTCAGTTGTACTGACAGTATATATATTTTGTGTTGGTATTTTTTCAGAAGGAATTTTATTTGGGAACTAAAAAGGAGAAACTTTTTATTTATTTATTATTATTATTTTTAAAGATTTTATTTATTTATGTCAGAGAGAGAGAGAATGAGAGATAGAAAGCACGAGAGGGAAGAGGGTCAGAGGGAGAAGCAGACTCCCTGCTGAGCAGAGAGCCCGATGTGGGACTCGATCCCGGGACTCCAGGATCATGACCTGAGCCGAAGGCAGTCGCTTAACCAACTGAGCCACCCAGGCGCCCAGGAGAAACTATTTTTAAAATGCCAAATTAATCAAATGGAATACCAAACCATAGAGACTAGTGAATTTCCTGAAGGCAGATTTAAAACAAAAACAAAAATAGGGGTGCCTGGGTGGCTCAGTCGGTTGAGCGTCTGATTCTGGATTTCAGCTCGGGTCATGATCTCAGGGTCATGAGATGGAGACCCATGTTGGGCTCCACACTCAGTATGGAGTCAGCTTGGAATTCTCTCCCCCTGTCCCTCCCCACCCCCTGACTCACCACCCCCCCTCAGCTCGCACACTCACGTGCACTTTCTTTCTCTCTCAAAATAAATAAAACCTTAAAAATAAATGTCACAAGACTCAGTCTAAATGCTATTCATGGTATTCATCTCTCTCTCTCTCTTTTCTTTCTCTCTCTCTTTAAACTAACTTCCCTTTGTCTTCTTCCCCTTCTTTAAGGTTAAAGCCCTGGTTACCTCCTAGGGCTTTCCTGTCTCCAAGACAGTTCTGGTCACTTTGGCCAGATGGGACTACTGGCTCTTAATTGTTTTCAAGATAATTCCTTGTAGGAAACGTAATGTATTTTCCTTCCACAGGAATGTACTAACATAATTAACCCGTATCTCAGATATCCAGTAGAAAACCTATAAAAGGCAAATCAACTTCAGATTCCATCTTAACTTATTGGCAAACATAGTTTCTTGAAACTTCCTCAGACTGCTTGCCTGGTGTTGAGGATATAGGTGATAAATAACACTCAAGTAGATAAAATTATAATGCCAACATTTGTAATTAATGCATTTACTTATTTAATTGATTTTACAAATAACTAGAAGAAGTTCAGTCACTGTGAGAAATCTCATTCCAAGGAAATTATAAATCTCATTCAGTCAAGGTGATAACCAACCCTCTCAAACCACACAATCTAAATTGAATTTCTTTCTTTCTTTTTTTTTTTTACTGTTCTTTTCCTATAGCCTATTCTCCTCGCTGAGGAAATAACACTTACTTTATGGAGTCACTATCAATAAGCTCTAGCTGTTGTAATGCTGAAAGTATAGACAAAATTCTTTATTTTTTTTTTAAGATTTATTTATTTTTTTGACAGAGAGACAGGGAACACAAGCAGGGGGAGTGGGAGAGGGAGAAGCAGGCTTCCCGCGGAGCAGGAAGCCCGATGCGGGGCTCAATCCCAAGACCCTGGGATCATGACCTGAGCTGAAGGCAGACGCTTAGACTGAGCCACCCAGGCGCCCCAGGACAAAATTCTTTAAATAAACCAATAAACACACCACTCCACTTGCCAGGGCTACTAAGCACCATTTGTAGGAGCAGTTGGGTAAAGAGGAAGGATGCCAGAATGTTACATATCCTGAGTTATTAGAGTATCAGTCGTACAATGGAACTTTTGACACCAGCTACACAGATCCTAAAGACTGTAATTCTGAATTAATATGACCAACATATCTTGAGGCGTTCTCACAGTCATAAAAGTAGCACGTACATAACTGAATTTCTTTGTAATAAATTTGATAGGCTCCCATTTCCCACTGGTCAACTGTTTGCTCCAGGGACATTAACTGTTAGAATTTCAGGTTAGAAATCATGAATATGCATGTACAAGAAAATGAAAATTCCTGAGAGTCTCCTACCCAAAGACAAATGTTGTAAATACCTCAGGATGGATTTATTTGTAATTTATGTTTTCATTTAATATAAAAATATAATGTGAAAATTTTTTCATGTCTAAATCCTCTTCTACAGCATCTTTTTCTAAGAGCTGTGTAGCATTCTACCCTATTACTGGTTCATAAAAATGGACTAATTATTGGCCATTTAAATCTACTTCTTTGTTCTTAAAAAAATGCTGTCATGAGTATACTAGAAGTATATTCATTGCACACATTCATGACTGTTTCTTCATGACAGAAACAAAGAAGTGGAATCTCTGGACCAAAACATTTGCACATTTTAAAGCTTTTACTGTGTATTCTCAAAATGTATTCAAAATCTACCATTTTTTATCCTCTTTTCTTTTTTTTTAAGATTTTATTTATTTATTTATTTATCTGAGAGCGAGAGTATGTGTGTGCGTGCCTAGGCACAGGGAGAAGCAGAAGGGGAGGGAGAGGGACAAGCAGACTCTCTGCTGAGTGGGGAGCCACATGCAGGGCTCGACCTCATGACCCTGAGATTACGACCTGAGCCAAAACCAAAAGTTGGACGCTTACCCAACTGAGCCACCCAGGCCCAGGCATCCCCCCTCATTTTTTATTCTCTTAACATTATATGAGATATCCATCTTTCCCATACGCTGATAACATTTAAAAAATACTAGTCATCCTTACTAGCCAAAAATAAGTTATCTCACTGATATTTCAATTTTCATTTATTTGAATAGAGTGAAGTTATTACGCTGTACTGGCGTTTTTTCCCTCAATTCTTTACCCTATTAAAGGTTCTTGAGTGTCCTATCAACTTAATCTTGTGTTCCTCAGGTCGAGAGTAGAGTGTCTCTCACAAGACCCAGACCAGGGTGTACCCATAATGTTTGTTGAATAAATGAAGATGGCATCAGAAAAAATTAGACCAGAAACTTAATAGATAGTGAGCAAAGTTCACCCAGGATTAGGAATTGGTCATATATTCATATACACACAAATATACAATGGAACAATTCACACATTAATAATGTTAAGAAGAAATTAATTCTCTCAAAAGTGTAATAGAAGAACTTTCTTTTGGACTAATAAGTAAAAGATCATTCTAATGTAGGTAAAATCCTTAACTATAGAATTCTTAAATGTGGTTTTACTAATTTATGAATATACCCCTGCAACTTGAAGTAGGAGCTTCTAAATTCCTTTCTAAGCCTATTTATGGGCCTGCTGCAATGAACAGATGAGATGCATATATAATTGGAGCTTTCCCTTGTGTATGTTAAATTCATTGCTAAAACATAAAGTGTATTCTCTTAAGTAATATGATGAATTCTGTTGATGATCGAAATGCTGATAAAAGAAAAAATATAGTAATCGTATATAATATAATAAAAACCTCAGTTAGATGAAGGAATATAATGCAAACCAGCACAATACAAGGCATAACTGTGTGGAGTGAGTTGGTGTGTATCTGTGTGCTTGTCTCTCCATGATACCACAACCCAGCTGAAGCAAAGAAAAAGTTCACTGTTCTGATGACCTTCTAGAGGGTGACCTTCCTTGATGACAAGGCAGTGTCAACATTTGATGTTACCACACAGTGCAACTTCCCAAGCTTTTTGTTTTGTCAGTTCTTCCTTTAGAGCCTGGAGTTCAGCCAGCAGAGGGGAAAAAGAATGAAAGAGGTTAATGTGGTGTCTCTCCGGATTGGATGGGGCCCCCAAATGTGGGGCGACCGGATTGGGTGGAAGCTGATAGCTTGGGCAATGAAAGAATTCACCCGAGGCAGAACAAAGGAGATAGACGTTTATTGAACACACTGCAAGGGCAGGACAGCAAAGGAGAAGCCCCTGCCACAAGGCAATGGGTGGGGGCTATAATTAAAGGGGGAAGGTGAGGAGGTATGGGAGCATATGGAATTTTCCTTTTTTGGTACCTGTGTCCAGGTGTAAGTAACCCATTGGTCAGCTAGGGCGTATCAACATTTTGAGGTGGGTCTCCTGATGGGCCTGTCTGTATTCAGCCAGGGGGCTCGGGTCACTGTGGGCCCTTTCTAATTCCATTGTTCAAGCCTGTTGCCTAAAAGCAGCCTCTACAGTTCACATTTGACTTCCACTCACATTCCACCAGCTAGCACACTATGACCTGAGAGAAGGAGACTGGGGGATACAGTCCAGCTGTATGCAAGTTTGAGGAGCAGCTAGTCATTCTGTGCCACTTGGCCTTTGGGGTTTTGTCATATCTGTGTGGCGTCACACGGTGCCTTGGAGTATTTTGCTCTACCCAAGTCTCATATATGCTATTATTTATTTGGTATGTTTTACATTCACTTATTTTTTATACTTAAGGACTTATTTTAGAAGAAACCTAGCAAAACTATAATTGGAAAACCAAAGTGAAATATCCATAAATAGAACTTAACTATAAAAACTGATGTACTAAAAACAAAACAGTGTTATAAATTCTAAGCCTCTGAGCTGAGGCTGGCTCTTTCTTTGATGAAAATGGAGAGTAGAGGGCTAGAAAGAGGCAAAGTGTCTATTAAAGTCTTTTTCCATTTTACAGTTGTAAATTCTATTTGTTCTTTTTTAAAAAAGATTTTATTTATTTATTTGACACAGAGAGAGAGAGAGCATGAGCAGGGGGTAGGAGCAAGGAGAGAGGGAGAAGCAGACTCCCCGCTGGGCAGGGAGCCTGATGACATAGGACTCGATTCCAGGGTCCTGGGATCATGACCTGAACTTAAGGCAGGCGCTTAACCACTGAGCCATCCACGTGCCCAAATTCTATTTGTTCTTGACTGTAATATTGTCAAAACTGTTGTAGTTTTCCTAGCCTCTCACTAATATACCATTTTCAAACTTTTGATGCAGTTTGAAGTACAGGTCTAAGTTACTTTTTAAAAATCCAATATTCTTTCAATAGCAAACTTTTCTATATGATAATGACAGATATATTTGGATTCATTCCTGCCACCTTATGTTTTGTCTTTCACACTGCTTTCTTTTTGTTTTATTCCTTTCTTGATTTGTTTGAATAATTTTCTTTTTCTAAATTTCATTCCCATTAATGGGATTGGGAATTACACATACAGTTCCTGTTCTTTCATTAAGATGCACATTTATATTTTTAGTAATATCTATAGTCAATTATATCAACATCTAAAAGTTGTAATTTTAGCAATAATTAAGGTTGATCTTAGCATGGTTTTAGGTTTTATTTACTTTGGTTTTTACTCTAAACCTGTATCCCAGTCTCTAAATGTTGTCATCAAGAATTTTAGGACCATATTTTTCACTGTTTTTAAGCATTATACATCAACAATATTAAAGTCTAACTGTGTATTCATATGCTGCTCTTGTATATCACATCTTCTGTTATATTCATTTAACATTTTTTGTTATGTATTGTCATGTAATTATATTAAAGAGGTTCTGTGGGTGATAACTTTTGGAGGCTTTGCAGGTCAGAACATTCTTTTTGATCTTACATTTAAAGTCTAGTTTGGATAGGAGTGCCTGGCTGGCTCAGTCAGTAAGCATGTGACTCTTGAGCTCAAGGTTGTGAGTTCAAGCCCTGTGTTGGATGTAGAGATTACTTTATTATTTTTTTTTAAGATTTTATTTATTTATTTGACAGAGAGAGACACAGCGAGAGAGGGAACACAAGCAGGGGGAGTGGGAGAGGGAGAAGCAGGCTCCCCGCTGAGCAGGGAGCCCGATGCGGGGCTCGATCCCAGGACCCTGGGATCATGACCCGAGCCGAAGGCAGACGCTTAACAACTGGGCCACCCAGGCGCCCCTAGAGATTACTTTAAATAAATAAATAAATAAATAAATAAATAAATAAATAAATAAATTCTAGTTGGATAGGTAAATACTTGTGATTTCAGAATAATTCATACTCAGCATTTGGAAGGTATTTCTGGAGTATTTTCCAACAACTACCAAGTGATTCTTCAATTCTCAGTGGACACCAACTGGGTGTCCTACAAATGTAACTCAGTTATGACACTACCTGGAGATAGCATTAGATCCCACCAGTTAAGGACTCAGTCCTGCAAGACTGACCTCATAACGGATGCCAATCACAAGTTCAAGCTATCACTTGTGCTTCTGACAGACTGGTTATAAATGGGAGGTTCCCATGATCCTCTCCTCAGTTTTTTTAATTTGCTAGAGGAGTTCACAAAAGTGAGAGAAACATTTACTTAAATTTATCAGTTTATTATAAAAGATATTGATAAATAGCTAGATAAAGAGGTACATAGGTGAGGTCCAGAGGGCCCTTAAGGGCTGGAGCTTCTGTCCCTAGGGAACTGGGATGCAACACCCTCAGCATGAGGATGCCTTCACCAACCTGGAAGCTCATCAAGCCCATTAGCATAAACTCAGGTGTGTTTGAAAGAATTAGCCATGAAGAACAAAAGACACACCTATCTCTTAGGAAATTATAGTTTTAGGAGCTCTGTGCTATGAACCAGGGATAAAGACCAAATACATTTCTTACTATACCACAGTATTGATCTATTGACTTCTGTTACCCAGTGTTTAGTATTATTCAGTACTAAAGTACTGTCCAGCTCTTGGAGGCATTTTCTTAAATTCTTTTTTTTTTAATGTTTTTTATTTGTTTATTCATGAGAGTCAGAGAGAGAGAGAGAGAGAGAGGCAGAGGCAGAGGGAGAAGCAGGCTCCCTGCCTAGCAGGGAGCCCAATGTGGGACTCGATCCCAGGACCCTGGGATCTAATACAATGACCTGAGCTGAAGGCAGATGCCCAACCATCTGAGCCACCCAGGCACCCTCCTGGAGGCATTTTCTGACCTTGGGACACAATCTCAGGGAATGTCATGGTGCTCCTAGAGTTTCCAAAGCATCATTTCCTGTTTGGATAGTAGTTTTCCTTTTGGGGAGGTTTCAGCAATTTTTCTGAGTCCTAAGAGTTCTGAAATTTCACAAGTAATTGTCTAAGGCAAAGATTTTTATTGTGTTAACATTTGAAAAAAAAACAGTCAGAGCACTCTTGTAAATCTCAACATTTGTGGTTTTGGGCATGGTGGAAAATTTCCCTTTGTTGCATATTTGGTTATTTGTCCCCTTCAGATTCTCTTTTTCTGTCTTTCTGGAACTTTTATTTGATAGACAACATACATGCTCACCTACTCTTTCCTGCTCCTTGCCTTTTGCCCTTCAATTGTGGAGAGTTCCATAACTTTATCTCCCAAATCATTTAGTACTGATTGTCCATTTATTAAATTTTATTATTTTTCATTTGGAGGAACTATGTTTTCCTCTGATTGCAGCCTTTTTGTTGCAACCTATAGTTTTGTGAATACAGTGTTCTCTTGTATGATATCCAATTTGAAGATAGTTCAGTTTTTTAAATGTTCTCTTTTTGGTGTTTTGAATCATCTGATGGGTCATCTTAGTCAATGTTATTTAATGCCTTTGGTTCTGTCAAATACCTGGTAAACTTTTTGACTGGATGCACTAAGTTAATGAGTAAGTTGGTATTATGGGGTTGAATTGTGTTCTTTAAAAAGACACATTGAAGCCCTAACCCCGGTACCTGTGAATGTGACTTTATGTGGGAATAGAGTCAATAGAGTCTTTGCAGATGTAATCAATTTCAGATGAGATCACTAGCATAGGCCCTAATCCAATATGACTGTGTCCTTATAAGAGGGAAATTTAGGGGTTCCTGGGCGGCTCAGTAGGTTAAGTGTCTGGCTCTTGATTTTGGCTCAGGTCATGATCTCACAGTCCTGAAATCCAGCCCCTGCATAGGGCTCTGTGCTGGGTGTGGAACCTGCTTAGATTCTCTCTCCTTCTCCCTGCCCCTCCCTCCTCTTAAAAAGAAAAAAAAAAGAGGGAAATTTAAGTACAGGCACACTGGGAGAATGCCAGAATGTGACAACAGAGGCAGAGATTGCAGTGCTGCTGCTGCAAGTCAGAGATTGCCTATAAGCCACCAGAAGCTGGGAAGAGGCAAGGAAGGATTCTCCCCTATAGACTTCAGAGGGAATATGGCCTCGCTGATAGGCTTGAGTTCAAATGTGTAGCATCTAAAACTCTGAGAGAATACATTTCTGTTTTCATGTATATGTGCATTCATATACATACATAAACATACATACATATATATATATGAAGATTATTACAAGGAATTGGCTCATATGATTATGGAGGCTGACAAGTCCCAAGAACTGCAGTTGGTAAGCGAGAGACCCGAGAGCCAACGTTGCAGTTCCAGTGTGCATATTGGCAGGCTTGAGACCCAGGAAAAGCTGATGTCCCAGCTCAAAGGAGCCAGGCAAGAAGAAATTTCCCCTCACTTAAGGGAGTGTTAGCTCTTTTGTTCTATTCAGGCCTTCCACTGATTGGGTGAGCGGACAATCTCTTTTATTCAGTCTACCGATTCAAAAGTTAATCTCTTCCAAAAACACCCTCACAGACACATCCAGAATACTGTTTGACTAAATATCTGGGCATTCCATGACCCAGTCAAGTTGACACATTAAATTGACCATCACAAATCTGCCCCTGGTCAACTTGGTACCCATACACATCTCCTTAAACCATACTTAATCTTCAAATAAAGACAATAATAAGGTCATAATTCCACCTAACATGGCACAACTATCCTGTGTACAACCAGAAACATATAACCCTTCCTTAGAACAAAAGGCTAGGTCTTGATGTGAGGTTTACTCTTCTCTTTAATATCCTTTAACTTAAGTTCTATTTTGTAAAATTAATACATAAATAGTATGATATAAAGGCAATACACTTATGTACCATGATAAGGGAATAGGAAAAGAAAGAAAACAAAGAAATAGATATAGATACATAAACACAGAAATGTATTTGTAGCAAAAAAAAAAAAAGAGGGAATACTCAGTGACAATTACAGTCTTCATTTCTGTGATTGGTTTTGTGGTCATTGCTGGTATTTATAACTATCTTCTTTCACTGTCCACTCTGTATTCTCTTTACCTTCAGGAAATACCTCAGCTGGGCATGTTACCTGGTTGGGGGGCCCAAACCTTCATTTCTGAAGGGTTTGGGCCCTTTGTTGCCCTGCCTGGATGAAGTTGTCAAAGTTTTCCATTGACCTTAATCACAGGGCATGGCAATACTAAGAGATACCCTAAGGGATCTCTGTATTCCATACATACTCTTCCTTAACTTCCTTGTGGAGTAGCAGTCCAATTTCCCCTTGGCAGTCAGGCTCAATTACCCCAGCCAGCACAGTAACTCCCTTCCTTGGCTATTGATGCAGAGACATGAGAAGCCCAAAGTGGCTGAGTTGTTGTCTCAACTTCCAGTTTAATAGAACATCATAGTTGTGTCTCCTGGTGGAAGCATTCCTCCCTTTGGAACTAAGACCTCTAGGCCAGCAGGGCATAAAGTCATGAGAACAGGAAGCAAATATTTTGCTAGTGGGTCACCAAGGGGTAATAGTAAGTGGCACCACTCCCATTTCTACTCCTTGATTCCCGCACTTCTTGTGGGAGAAACAGTACAATATATTGGATGCTGATTCAGGGTAGATATAGCCTTCTGGAGAACCTTCCCCAGCCCTGTAAGGTATTGCCATCTAGCTGACCTTGTTAGCCATTCACCCTGCTGATTACTCAGAGACAACATCTCCTTCCCTTCGTATTCATTCACTCTGAGCTTGCCATTTTTCTGGATCCGTTCTGAATTCTTCAGTGGTTTTCTTCAAAGCATTTGGGCTTTGTTTTTTCTCACTGTCTCACTTCTCAATCGATCTAATACAATCTACTTTTCATCATCCATATAATTCAATCTTTCCATTATCCAGAGATTCCTTAAGATGTCTTATGTGCTCATGAAAACCTTTCTTATTTTCTAATGCTACTATGAATTCCTTCTCAGATTTTACGGGGTTTGAGACATAAAGGGAAGCAAATATATGTGTTTGGCTTGTTATATCTATCCACTCTCTGGCTTCGATGTTTAAGTGTCACATATTGAGACCAGAAACAAAGGACTTCTGTTTAAAAATGGTGAATTAGTGGAGTGTCTGTTTGGCTCATTCAGTACAGCATGCAACGCTTGACCTTACAGTTGTGAGTTTAAGCCCTACATTGGGTCTAGAGCTTACTTTAAAAAAGTAAATAAGAATATTTTTTTAAAAAATCAAGAAATAGTTATTAAAAAAAAAAAAACCCTTGTCCAAGTCTTTATAAAAAAAAGGTGAATTAGGATGTTTTTATTTCTTTTGTCTCATAAAACTTCACTAAAATAAAAATACATAAATTAAAAGTGTGTGTGTGTACATGTGTATAAAACACAAGGACAAATGAAATGGAAAAGGACACATAATATATGATAAATTTTGCCAACTTTTTTTTTTTTAAGAGAGGGAGGGAGAGAGAGTGGGAGGAGCAGAGGAAGAGGGAGAGAGAGAATCTTAAGCAGGTTCCACACTCAGCACCGAGCTCAATCTCATAACCCTGAGATCATGACCTGAGCCAAAATCAAGAGTCGGATGCTTAACCGACTGAGCCACCCAGGCGCCCCATGCCAACTTTTAAAAGCTAGAGTGTGGTTGGGCGGGCAATAAGTGACTGCCTGGAGTGGAGGAAGTGCCCAAGTCATTCACTCTATAGAACCCCTCAGAGGCTCAGCACTTAAAAGCTGAAATGAGGCTCTGAGCATGCTGCAGTCCCACTTCCCTAGACCACACAAGTAGGTAACCATTTCCCCACTCATGCATCTCCACCCCTCACCAGTCAAAGGGCCAAAAGGTTGTTCTCTGGAAAATGTGAGCCTGAGAAACTCTAGATTCGGGGAAGTCAGTCAAATAGAGGGTAGTAGTGAGGCAAGGGGCTAAAAACATGGGGTTAAAAGAATTATTACGTATTGAGCCATAAACTCCTGTATTAGGTTCCTTGCGCTGCTGTAACAAAGTACCGCAAACCATAAGTCTGTGGCTTAAAAGAGCAGAAATGTATTGTCTCATAGCTCTATAGGCTAAAAGTCCCAGATCAAAATTTAGGCAGGATTGGTTCCCTCTGAGTGCTGTGAGTGAGAATCTGTTCATCTCTCTCTGAGCCTCTGGTGGTTTGCTGGCAGCCTTTGATGTTCCTTGGCTTCTGCTGCATCACTCCAATTTCTGCCTTTATCTTTATGGGGCATTCTTCCTATGAGTGCATGTCTGTATTCAAATTTCCCCTTTTCACAAGGGACCATCATATTGAATTGGGGGTTCATCCTCTTCCAGTATGACCTTATTGTTTTTTTTTTTTTTTTTTAAGATTTATTTATTTGACAGAGAAAGAGAGTGCGAGGGAACACAAGCAGGGGGAGTAGGAGAGGGAGAAGCAGGCTTCCCGCTGAGCAGGGACCCTGATGCGGGGCTCGATGCGGGGCTCGAT
This sequence comes from Eumetopias jubatus, assembly GCF_037043125.1. Lineage (NCBI taxonomy): Eukaryota > Metazoa > Chordata > Mammalia > Carnivora > Otariidae > Eumetopias > Eumetopias jubatus. Next base: position 40,360,601 of record NW_028274807.1, read on the forward strand.
GCGGGGCTCGATCCCAGAACCCTGGGATCATGACTGAGCTGAAAGCAGACACTTAACGACTGAGCCACCTAGGCACCCCTCCAGTATGATCTTATCTTAAGGAGCTACATCTTCAATGACCCTATTTCCAAATAAGGTCATATTCTGAGGTACTGGGGTTTAGACTTCAATATTTGAATCTGGGGGTACATAATTAAATCCATAATAGTTCCCTTACTCATCCTATTCTCAGAATTCCAATAATTGGGTATTCTATACACATCTTTGTCACCCCTCTGTGTGTTTGAAAAAAATGAAACTAGATAAAAGATCTAAAGAAACTGACATTTGGAGTTCTTCAAAGATTGTATTTTGCTTCTGATTATTCTACCTGTTGTCAAGTCTCACCCATGTGTACAGAGATTGCAATCAGCATCTTAGTTCTTAAATATGAATGAGCCTCCTAGAATCACTAGATACCTAAATAATCTTTCCAATAAGGAAGAGACAGATTGAAACAGTCAGAAATAGAAAGGCCTGGAGGAAACAGACACAATGCAGGATCAGAAGAAAGCTTTTTAAAAAATTATCACAGAGGGATAAAATACTGCAATCATAAATTTATCTTTTTTTTTTAAGTAAACTCTACCCTAACATGGGATTCAAATACATGACCCCGAGATCAAGAGTCATATGCTCTACCGACTGAACCAGCTAGGAGGAGCCCCTGCAATCATAAATTTATAATGGGATGTGATGAAAAGGAAAGGTTTACAAAAAAAGAAAGAGGTCTTAGAAATCAAAAACAGGGTAGAATAAATGAAGGAGAGTAGATTATCAAAGAAATAATAAAAATATAATATGAAACATATACAATGAAACATGTATGAATATATGAAAATACATATACATGAATTATATGTGAATTATACATATATTCCATTTATTTCCCTGGAGACCTTCCTTCTCAACCCTTTTTCCTCTTGCTCTACTCTCAACCTGTGTTTCTCAAGGTCCAATACAGTAGTTATCCTGGGATGTCTCTTCACTGCTTTTCTGGAAATAAGTATTTACAATCTAAAAATAATATAAAACCACCTTATAAACTAAGAAACAAATTTGAAAAAAGCTCTAGACTTAGAAATAAAAGACAAGGAAGCAATGACTTCAAATTATCAAAGAAAATTATTTTCAATCTTCTTGGCCAAAATTTTAATTGTGAGGCAATGATGACGTTATTTTTAGTCACACAACATATCAAGAAATAAATCTTCTCTACATTCTTTCTTGGGAATCTTTTGGGTCATCATCCTTAAGCCAAGAAATGGATTATGCAAAGCATAGGTTGTGGACTGCAAGAAAGGAAGAATCTAGCCAGACAAGCAGCAAAGCAAGGAGACATTTCAGGATGACCACTGTTTTGGACCTAAAAAAAAAAAGTAGATTCAGGGGCACCTGGGTGGCTCAGTTGGTTAAGCAACTGCCTTCGGCTCAGGTCATGATCCCAGGGTCCTGGGATTGAACCCTGCATTGAGGTCTTCATCGAGCCCCGCATTGGGCTCCCTGCTCCGTGGGAAGCTTGCTTCTCCCTCTCCCACTCCACCTGCTTGTGTTCCCTCTCTCACTGCCTCTCTCTGTCAATTAAATAAATAAATAAAATCTTAAAAAAAAAGGCAGATTCAAATTTGAGCAGGGGGAAACAAGGCTGAGAAGAAAGTTCTCTAGGAAAATAAATAGGATTAATAGTTTATTTGACATATTTTTGCATTATAAAAGTATCTGCTATAAATAAGTATATGACTATTCATCATATCTCTTGGTGCATTTGGGAGAAAAGGGAACATAAGCAAAAGGAAAAATGATATAAAATGAAAAATTTTTAAAAAGTAAAAAAATTGTTTGAGAAAGGAAATAATCACAGTACACTATTCAGTTCAGTGGTGAACAGTCATGTACATGGGCATAAAAATGGAAACTTTTTTTTGTTAATTTTAACTACATAAAAATCCTGTGGTGAGAGAAAGTGTGGAATGATGATAGTGGAAAACAACAAAATGTTCATTTTTAACAATCATGCCTAAAATTGATAAATCAAAATTGTAGCATAAGCATATTATATTGGAAGTAGAAGAAGAAACAGGTAAACGAGTTCAAGGTAGGTGATGGGAGCAGTGAAGAATAGGCAAAGGTGAGAGCGTGAAGTAGGGATTACTGATTATAAATCATTTACATTCTTGGAGTTTTAAATCTGTATGTATGCATTATTTTGAAGAAAATAACAAATTAAAAAAAGAAAGAATACAGAAGCAAAGAAGATACCAAAATATGCTGATCATAATTTGAAAACCTATTTGTAAATGTTATGTCTTTCCCAGATGTGGTATGATGACTGGTACTCTGCATACAGCCCTAAGAAAACAATTAGGTTGATCAGATATATATATTATTAGCTTCATTGTTGACACAAGTTAACAAACACAAAAGTCAACGTGATGGGCACATTTATATACACCTAATGAGTTTAAGGTTAATTGCAAAGGCAGAGAATTTTATTGTAAAACCTATAGAAATGTAGAATCTAGTCATGTTTATGTATAATATAATAAATAAATAAAATATCCATGCGGATCCTGGTTGCAGCATTCTGGCAGTATTCTTAAATTTTTTTAATTTACCATTTTAACCATTTTTTAAAGTTTATTTATTTATAATCTCCACCCAACATGGGGCTTGTACTCACGACCCTGAGATCAAGAGTCACATGCTCTACCGAGTGAGCCAGCCAGGTGCCCCAGTATTTGCAATTTGAATTACAAAAATCTGCTCCATCTTATGGGGATACCTAAAAATGTGGATTAATAACTACATGGATTGTAGGCATGAATTTCCTACTTAAGACTCCTGTGATGTAAGCAAGTTGATAATATTTTGTATTAGCCAAAGGTGCAGCATTCAGAATCTACAAGAGGAAGAGATGAAGAAGCATTAGAGAAGAAAGAAGGAAATCTGATAAGACAGAAAGATTAAGAACAGATGGCCATTGGTATATGGAAAGATTTCACTTGATTGTTCTATTTCACTGTGATACTGCATAGTAAAGAAATTACTGTTGTGCCAGTAAGCAAGGGGATGCTAGGCAATCCCCCACTAGAAAGAGTTTTCAAAAGACGGTGGATTCCAGAATAACTACCTTCATGGAGAGGAATAGAGTTAAATGACAGTTACCGGACATGGAGTTTCAATCCTGATTTAGTGCTGGTTTTCTGAAATAGAAAGTTAAAGCATTTCACAGACATTATAAGTTATAAAGAACTACCTGATGATATATTATGACATTCCTCTAATTCCCATTAACTGACAGATTTTGAAACACATTGATGCGGTTTTAGCAGTGATTAAATTTATTATAGGCATTATTGAAACACAGTGAAGTAATGTATACAACTTCTGTGAACAACAGAAAGTTTAGGCTATTTATAGAAGAAGAATACAGGGATATTAAAGTTGTAGCTTTGAAATTAACTCCCCAGTACGTACTTAGTAATGAATAACTTGGGAAAAAGAAAGATGACTTAACTTTGTAAATGTGCAACTAAATGTTATGAAAGTAAATTTTAAAGAATTCAACAAAAAAAGATGTCTTAAAATATTTATTCAATATTCTCATTAATAGTGTAAATGAATCATGATATTGCTATTCTTTACAGTTGGATACAACTACTGTGTTTGCAGGTTTCAATAAAAGTCTACTTCATATTTCTACACACATATATGTGTGTGACAAAGATAACTTTGCTTGTTGTAAATAAGTCAATACATAGGGATGTACAAAAAGCAAGTATTCTCTCTCACTGCATTCAGTATCACCACGTCAGTAATCTTGGCATATGGTGTGTGCTGATCAACTCATACATAGTGCACTTCTACAGCAGTATTTTTTTTTCTCAGAAGTGAGAAAGTACACTTTATAATTTTTAGTTAATATTGTGGATATCTCTTCTGATCCATACTTTTAGGTCACTTGAATAGCTCTGTAATATGGATGTGTCATGATTTTTGGACCATTCCCCTATTGCTGGACATTCATAGTATTTGCAGTTGTTTACTATTATAATATTAAAATTAACTTCCTTTTCATATACCTTTACATATGGACTATTATGTTTCATAGGATATATTCATAAAAGTGGAATTTGCTTGATTAAAAAGAATACCTAAAATTATTATTATTGAATAGGTACTATATGAGCAACATAAGAAAAAATTCAGAGAGGAAAAATGAATATAAAAACAATGTTTTCCATTACACATTGATTCATTTGATGCTTAAAAAGAAAAGTTTGGAGAATCTGTCATCTAATATACATACCAGCCCAGGGCATTGGATTAACTAGTTCCACTGATTATCGATATTCAATATTCAGTGGAGTTCTTGATTTACCATGCACATTGCATTAAAATGTGTGGCAGGTTTGTATTTTACTGGTATTTAAATTGATCAATTCCATTGCTGAATAGATTTTAATCTGAAAATATGTATTTTGTGGATTACAAAAATTACCAGATTTTCAAAGGATATGCAGACCATTTAGTACACAAATTTTCAGTTTTTACTGCTCTTCTTGTACAAAATAAGACTTTGAGAATCAAAACAAAACCAGTGATGACAGTTTGGCTAACTAGTCTTATGACAAATGCTTAAAGGAGCTGCTTAGAAAAGACAACAATATGTCCCCTCCGCCCCATCACAGTGTTATGACAATGAATTATGATACTGTATTATCACTAGAATGTATGCTGCTTGAAGGCATAAATTTATTTTCTCTGATGTGTCCCAGTAGCTGGGGTAGTATTAGGTGTAGGATAGGGACTCAATAAATACTAGTTGATTGCATATTAATTCAAATTTAACCAAGAACTTGAGGACACAGGCTTTTAAATGATCTGATTCCAACATTTAAACAAGAGAGAGGTAAGGAGACATTGACTGTACATAGTATGCATATAAAACAATTGAAATCAAGTAACATACTGAGAGGTAGTCGGATGGAAATCATGCCCTACATTATCAAATGCATCAGATCACAAGTAGTCCTATTCTACCACCTAGTTTTAGCTTTCACAGGGCTAGGTTAGTTACTCTGATCCCAGGAGCATCTTTGCGTGATGACATACTTTATTACAGGTACATAATACAACTCAACTTATACATAGACAGAAAAAAATATAGGAACTGTTATGAGACCCAGAGGCACATATATTCAATTGGTTTACATTTGATAAAAATTTTGATAAGATTCTTTAGGAAAAGTGAAGACAGATCTTTCATGGTTTGTTGATATTAAACTGGAAGCAGACGTATTGACTGATTTTTTAAGGTCCTTTCTACCATTTTGATCCCAGGAAATATACTTTATAAATTCATTAATTCTTTGTCAGACAGAAGTGACTAGGAGAAATATATGCCCTCAAAACTATGTAAAACTACTAAAAGGCAAGACAATTTTCAACTTTTTTGCATTTTTTTTTTTACCCCCCATGGTAAGAATATAGCAAATCTTTGAAAAACCCAATAAAACATATGAAGTGCAAATTAGGCCCTTGTCTTTCATAAATAGTATTTCTACAAGTAGAAAATTAAAATGTTTCCAATTAAATGTGCTTATTAGGTTAACTATTACCTACGTAATTTTTAAGGAAAAGAGCTGTTTGTAGCCATCATGTGTATCTGATTTGACAAAATATATACTTTTACATTGGTCATAAGGGCTAATAATCCTATAGAGATATAAGTAGGAGAAAAATAAAACTCAAATTAGTAAAATTGTTCCTATTTTGGAACTACAAAATATGTTACTTAGAAAAATGAAATACAGGGCGCTTGGCTGGCTCAATTGGTAGAGCATGTGACTCTTGATCTTGGGACCATGAGTTTGAGCTCCACGTTGGGTGCAGAAATTACTTAAAATAAATAATTAAAAAATATATAGATGTTACTGACTCACAAAATGCTTTCAAAACTTCTGAGACAATTTTTTTGAAATTTATTTCTAAAAGTCACAGAGACAAAACTTTAAACGTGACACATTTTTACTAAGGATACATGCGTGAGCAAAAAAAGCAAGCACGGGAATACAAAAATAAACATAGTAAAATTTTAATGAATACAGTATTGTGGATACAAGTAGAATACCACTAGGTAAGAATTGTATTTACCTTAGAAGTCTAGGGTAGTATGGATTCAGATAAATGGTTTAGGACAGCCACCTCACTATTCACAAGTTAATCAGTGCTGACCAGAAACTAAAGCAATTTATATTTTAGGTTAAGATTTTCAGTGAAATTATAGGATGAATCTTCTATTTAATGAATATGTTTTAAGGTGATCTGCACTCATTTAAAGGCAGTTGGGGCAAGTCAAACCACAGAGAGCCCTCACAAAGACTAAGCACCAAATGACGAAATGTTTGTGGCTTTCGTTTTGGGCCACTTTAAATTTTATTTTGTTTAAATGTGTTTTCCATTAACATTCACATACAAATTCTTTCAGGCAAAAGTTTTAACATGGAACTTTCGGCTTGGAGATCTTGCCAACTGTTACTTACAATAGTTTTTAAGCAATGAATACTTCAGAACAATCCCAAGCGGCTACTTAATTGGTTACAATTGTAAGATGCAGAGCTTTTTCTTCAAAGTTTTCTGGTCCCCCAAAATTCAGTAGGGCCAAATGCATTAACTGGAAGTAGCATTTGTTTAAAAAAAAGTCTTAACAATGATAATGAATAAAATAACTATTTAGGCTCTCATACACAATCTTTCCAAATTTTCACCCTGTAAGAAATGATTACAATGTCCTTCAGGTTTGCTATATGCCCCACAGAATAAAACAAAACAAAACAACAAGGAATTTAACATTTCAACAAGCTAGTAACTATTTACTGTAAGCATATAGTGAAGTTCTGGAAGACATACTACCATACTTCAAGAAAACACTATCAACAGGTAAGCATGTGTTGAAGAAGGCAGTTTATAAATGAAACATTACAAATCTTATGTTTATGCATACAACTTATAAAATAGAAAAAATTGCTATTTTTCCAATAGTATAGCATCACACTAACACTATATAGTTAAGATCGAAAGCTTCTGTACACACGTCCACTACACCTCCACAGCCGCATACGCCTTAGACATTTTCATTTGTTATCCAACATATGCCAACCATGGTTTCACGGATTTGTACCAGTTTGAGCAGGCTAAACAATCATTCTGCCTTATCAATTGACTATGAGACAAAGTTAACCAGTTTCAGGGAACAAAAAGTTTCATAATCAGTAAACAAACCAACCTCCACTACGGATGGAAAATGCTTCTCAGGACATGATATAATCCTAACAGAAGGATGGATTATGCCCCTAGATAAGGTGTATGTGGGAATAGTTAGGAGCCTGGAGAAATACATTAAGACATATGGGACCTAAATGATCATCAAATCATTAATAAGTACTAGAAACTCAAATGTGAATTATTGACTTTTCTTGTGCAACATTATCCAGTTTACTGCTTAGGACTACTCAAAACTGTTTTGCCACTATGTTTGCTGTTAGTGCAAATTAATATTGAAAGAGGGAGCAGTCTGAATCACATGGAATTTTGAAAAATTAGAATGATTGTATATCTAACCTCATTTTTGTATTCTGAAATGCTTTAAAACTCAATTATTTTCCTAGCTTCTTAGATCTTCTACCATCTTAGATAATTCAAATTAAACATGGTTGCCTGCAAATTCTTTACTAGGGGAAGTAAAAGCAAAGTACATTTTGGTTTTGCTGCTGGTCTCATGTATGTGCTTAGCAATGACAGCACTACTCCAGGCATTTATTGTGCTAGTTTACATAACTAAACATGAGAAAAACTCATAGTTCAAATTTTGACAAGAAATTTTTTTTTTGGTGGCAGGCTTATTTTAAAATGAAAACAAAAACCCACTTAAAATCTAAAAATCAGTTGGGCATTTTTAACAACCTGAACTAGAAACTTAAGTCTGTGAAAGAAACTTAGACATGGGAAGCTGTTTCTGAAAAATAGAACCTTTTCTTATTCACTTTGGCTTTTTTTTTAATGAAGATTTGTGGTAAAATTACCTCAAAGAAAATTCTAAGTCACATAGGGCATTCATGTCAGTGCTTTGTAATAGAAATATATATTTTAAACTTGAATGTTTTCAAGGAATTTAAGATTCTTTTTTAAAGCTCTAGTCCAAGTCTTCAGCTGTTTAGTTCTTAAAAAATATAATTTGGGTCTCCAATGGAGAGGACATAACTGGGCTAAGCTACTTTGATGACATTACAGGAGTGAGGTTCACATAGAGATCATTTCCTGAACATGGTTGACCTTTAACAGAACTGATTATTTCCTCACCCAAACAGTTATGCAGGATACTGCCACATCTCCACTACAAAAATCTTGCCAGTCTTTCCAGACAATTGTTTACCATCCATGTTTAAAAACCTTGTACCACCAGAGGCAAAGCACATAAAAATGAAAATAAGTAAACTTGTTTCTAGTCTATTTACCTAAAGTCTTATAAATCATATGGAAAAATTAATGTATAGAAAGTAATTTCCTTATTATCTTATGTCAGCCAAAAATTACTAGTTTTCTGTAAAAACAGGAAACTCAATCATAAAATGTCTGTTTAAATTAAAATGCCAATCTTGAAATCTTTTAACATCAAGACATTAAAAAAAAAAAAAAGCTTGCAAATTCAAGAGGATGCTTGAAATGAGTTATGGTTCAAAAATTTGTTTATAGTAAGAGACTAAAATCATGTCACTGCAAAATTCCCCAGGGCTTTTGGCACTGACACTGAAAGATTTTAGTCTTTTGGTCACTTGAAGCTGCTAAATACAATAAGCCTTTAAAAAGGGTGAAAAAAGTGAGGAACTGAAAGATAGATAAGGTAACTACATCATATATACGCATAGTTTGAAAAAAAAGACAGTCATTTCTTCGAGGGATCTGAAGATATAAGAACAATTTCCCACCATCCCTTCCTTTTTGAAGAGGATCCTCTCAGAAATAATTCCTTTAAGTTACTGTGAGTGGTGTTGCCTGGCAGCAGCTTCAATTTCCTAGGCTAGTGTTCAATCCAAGTAATTAAGTAATCTCACAAGGAATAATCATATATGGCAACAGGGTAAAAAAGCAGGGCAGTTCTTCCATGCACAAACATTTCAGGAGAAAAACCATCAATTTTAAAGATAACCATCAGGTTTCAGGTATCCTAGCACACTCTAAACCCTAAGTTTTGCTTTACACCGTTGGTGACTAAAATTAACAAGTTTTGCAGTGAGGTTTTTTTTTTTTTGTTTTTGTTTTTTTTTGCCTGCAACTATATACACATTGCAAAACTATTCTGCATCACATGATTTTAAATGAAATAAATATAAAAATGAACCACACAATCAACACATAACTTTAATACTCCACATTTATCTTGATCACAATGGTGGTAACCTCCTTGTCAACAATCTTGTGAGTTGAGGAGTTGATTCTCATTCTCATATCCATCAGGAAGATATGCTCTCCTCAGCTGGTCTGACTTAGGTATGGAGCCTCCATTCTTCACATGGCGAGACAGGAAAGCACGGACTGCTGGGTGATCAGCCTTCTCAAGTGGGATGTTGGCTTCCAGGCACATTTTCACAAAGTCCTGGATAACACTGACTTTCTCTGTTTGCGCAGTACTGTTGCACTGAAGGGATGCAGTTAGGGGCCTCTGCTTCTTTCTCACATTCTGCTCTTCAAATTCTGCCTTCCTCTTGGTATGAGTCTTTGACTTAAGGTGGTCACTAATGGCAGACTTGCGAACATGATTCAGAACAACATTGCAAGAAGTGCAGAAGAGTTTTCCTCCATCTTCGTGCAGCTCACCTCCAAACTCAGTGACTCGATCCAGGGGAGTCACATACAAAGCAGTCTTAGAACGGTTTCGGGCAGGTGGTGCTGTCACTACAAATCTTTCCATTCTGACTCTGAATAGGTTCTTTCAAAACAAGAGAAACAAAAATAACTGTTACAACAAAACTCATTCGGGAAGTAATTAACAATAAAAAGCAGGTATAAACATTTCAAGACTTAAAGCCTTCAGAAAACTTAATTTAAATTAATAGACTGTGTGTCCATTAAGTCTTACCTGAAATGTGTAAGGGAAGGCAAAACCAGAGCAAGTTACTAGTAACAACTGGGTCCTTTCCTTGAATTTGATGAAATTCAAATAAATTAGAACTATGAAAAAAGAACTCCAACTAACCCAGATGTCACTATCTTTTAGGAAAACCTAATCTGATGTCAATATTTAGGGTATTAATTATGTTACTCTCATTCAATTTAGATGTGTACTGAAGTTTAAAAGAGCTTCTTTTACCTTCACAGTTCTGGGACAACTGATTTTAGGAACACAATTGCAGGCAATTGTGTACAAAGTTTGTTCAAACAGGTGGACCACTAAACTGGCCTAACTCTATATGAAGATTTGTTCTGAGAAGAAAAAAAGCAAAAACTGAAAAAGAAACAGACCAACTGCAATCAACAGCAGCAACAATGACATTAAATGTTAAAGCCAAGGTACAGAGCTCAACGTAAGTCATTTTTTAATGCATATATACCTCCACTGAGTTTTCTAAAGCGTGATAATCAAGATATGCAAAGTGCTTTTTCTAACACTTTTCCCCTCTTTTTTCCATTAAAGACTAATACGTTTGTTAATTATTTATTTCACTTATTAACTAGTAAGTTAGAACAAATCTAAGAAGTTAACACAGTGCCTAGTAAACATGATAGGTGCTCAATCACAATTTGTTGATGGAATAAGTAAATGACTATCTTTACTATTTTTCCAAGTATTTAACTCAGAAGCAGCTTAATAATTTCTCAATTTACCCTAATAACAAATTTTTATGATCTTTGCCAAAATCATGACATTACATTATAGACACTAAAAACTTGAGATACTGAACAAATGTTGTCAGTGACAACCATTTGTTCTCTGGAGCCATGCCTTTGGGCTAAGCTCTCACATTAGCTTATATATAAGAAATTAAAATGAATTTGATACAATTCAAGATGGAATTCTGGTCTCTATAAATACATTAAAGAAAAATTCCTAAGTACATTCTCAACAACAATGCTTTAAAAGTGTAATCAGCAATAATGGAGTATTCTCTGAACCCATACTAGAGAATTCGTAATTGGGTTCTAGAAAATCTTTCTCGAAAGAACTCTAAATTGCCAATGTGTTAGACACCTGTGGACATAAACTCAGAGGCAAACTTAACGTTTCACAGAAATTCTGCAAAATATGATAAAGTTTAAGTTTTAATACATTTGATTCTATTTTCTTTCCATTAACAAACTGTTCAATGCTTGACTCTCATGTGCCAAATACTGTATTAGGCTACAGGTTTTCAATGGCAGACAAGACCGATAGGATTCCTGCCCCCAAAACAGTTAGCAATGAATTCCATTACACATGTTGGTACTTTAAGTCAATGGTACGTATTTTTTACTCCCATAGAAAATCAGTCAAAATTATGATTTTGTTCTAAGCTAGTTATGAAAAACATTAAATATCTGTACCCAGGAATACCTAAATCTTGCGCTGTGAAAGTCTTCTGTCTTTAAATATTTGGATTTCAAACTTTAAAACAATAAACATGTTCATTATTCCCTGAAGCGTAAAATGCTCAGTTTGTGCTAACGTGAAAGGCCTAAACATTCCAATGTCTTGTAACTTTCAAAAATCTGTTTGTGTTACTGTAGAGGCAAATAACCACCCAGTAGAGGATGCTCGACTTTACAGAGACCCGAATAACAAAAGTGTTTTCAACAGAAGGTAAAGATATTTTAAACGAGGAAGTTAAAAAGTTAAGAGCAGGAATTAGCCAACAAAAACGAAGAAGCAAATTATTTACTAGATCGAAATAAAACTCAGAAGTTTTCAAGTTTTAGTGTTTACCCGATCACTTTCCAGTTTTTTTCGTCTTGATACTTAGTAGTGAAGGGTCTCCAGCGCAAAACCAAAGACGCTTGAAATCCTGGCACTTTCGTTTGTTCAAACCCGGAGATGCCTTCAAATCAGTTTTTCAACAAGTGGTGATGGGGAAATAGTTTCTGGGCTTGCACCCTATTTTCCCTGCGGTGCCGGGAAGTCATGCCTTTACTGTAAAACATGAAAAACAAATGGAAAGAAAAAATGGGGGAGGGGGAGGGAACGAAGGGTAGATAAAAAGACGAACAAGAACGACACAGCCACCACGGAGGTGTCTTTAAAACCGCTCCCTTTAGGTTAACTCCACAAAACAAATCCGGATCCCAACGTTTACCTCAACACTCCTCAACCCAGTCCTTTCTCAGTTGTCCGCCCCGCTTTGCACCTCCTCGCGCGCCCCAGGCCCCAGGGTTCGGGAGGGGGAGGGAAAGGCGGGGCGCGGGACGTTCCCGGCGTCTAGACTCCCTCCTCCCGCGTCAAGCTCAGCACGCTGGCGCCCCACAACCTCTGCCCCGCTAGCTGGGCAGGGCCGAGACCCAGCTGCCGGCCGTGGGCCCGGGAACTCCACAGCGGAGTTGGCGGCAGTCTCGGGGGAGGAGGCGGCAGGCGCCTGGCGGAGGCGTCTGCTGTCAGGCTTCCCGTCTCCTCCCTCTTCCTCCCGCCGACAACGGCGTCCCGGCCCCGCCCCCGGCTCCCGCTTCAGGACGGAAGGCCCCGGGCCCAAAGCCCGCACCAACGGCCGGGCCCACCCTCGGCCTCCCTAGCTCCTCGGTACCGTAGGATCGGGGCCGCCGTTAGGGGAAGTGGACGAGACCCGGCCGGAAGGGAAAGGAGGAGAAAGAAAAAAAGGAGCAAGGGAGTGAGGGAGGAGGAAGACCCGTCGCCGCCGCCGCCGCCGTCGTCGCCGTTGCCCGATCGAGCCCCGCGGCGGCCGCCGTGTCCCCCGCCGCGCCCCGTCCTCTTGCGCCGCCTACGGCAAAGCTCGTAGGCGGTCCCCAGCAACCGCCGAGCAGCATTGACCAACAGACCGCGAGTCTATCAAACAGACGGCTGATTTGGCCAATGGGAGTGGAAGGGTGGGCATGTGTATGATTGGCGGCTAGACTTCTCCAATGAAAACTGGGGGCGTGGGTGGGCGGAGCCGGAAGTAGAGCCAGCCGAGAGGCCCCTGTCCGGCTGGGGCGGAGGGAAGGGGGAGGGAACTAGAAGAGGAGGAGGTTAGCCGAGGCAGCTACAGCGGCGGCGGCGTAGGGGCTGGTACGCGCTGGGCGGCGAGAGCCTCATGGCGGAGGAAGAGAGCGATCAAGAGGCCGAACGCCTCGGAGAAGAGCTCGTGGCCATTGTGGAGTCCCCGCCAGGCCCTGTTGGGTTTAGAGCTGCGGGCGACGGCAGAGGTGGCGCTGGCGGCGGCAGCTGCGGTGTCGGCGGCTTTGGGATCAGCAGTCGGGATTACTGCCGACGCTTCTGTCAGGTGAGGCGCCCGTCGGCCTCCCGGACTTGTCACCCGGGTCTTGGGCCTCCCTGCGTCTCCTGGCCTTCTCGTTCTCGAATCAGGGCTGTGTCCGGTGTTCGCTCCCCCAGCCCAACAAGGAGAGAGTGAAGCTCCCTTCTCCACCTATCCCGCTTGGGGTGGGGGGCAGGGAGCGGGACTGGGATGACCCGCGGGTTTAGGGTTGCTGAGAAAGTGAGAGTTTGTCAGGGGTGGAGGGGCTGGAGGGAAGGAGGGTCAGCTGGCAGGAAGGCTGTGTACTGACATGCCTCCTCTCCTCCAAACAGACCCCTTTCTGCCCGAGGGTCCCGCCTTCTTGGGTTTCCTACCCTGTTCCTTCTCACCTCATTTGGAATCTCTGGCAACATTTCCTGCCTTCCCTTCTCCGCCCCTTGCCCCCCGTATTCTCCCCTTTTTCGGAGATGGGTGGCATGCCCTCTCTCTACCGCCCCCTCTCCTGTCATCGCCACCCCTCCCCCTCTGCTAGGGTCTCCTGTCATCCCCTCCTGAGATCCCAGTGGGCCAGTTCTCCAGTTACTTTTTTGAGAGGTGGGGTTAAGGCAGTGTGATTGTCATCTTTCCTTTTCTTACCCTGGTTCCTCGACACACGTACTCTCTTTTCTAATGAATTGCTGATGGAGAAAGTAGTTTTCCTTAAACTATTGCTCTGGTTGCCTCACCCCCCCTTCCATGTTTTAAATTACGGTGTATTTTATGTAGACTGTAAAATGCAGTGTCCGAACGGTGACGGTAAATTATTTACTTGGTCGTCTGCCACTACAATTTGATGTAAAGTGTTTGACCATAATCAAATATTAGGGCAACAAAGTACTTGTCTAGGGGTAAAATTTGTGTAATTTACATTCACATCTACGTGTATTTATAGTTTAAACATTTCATTCTCATTCACAACACTCTTGTTTTGAGAACTGTTTTGGATTTTTTTTTTTTAACACTCCGTTTCTTTTTTTATTTGTTTATTATCTTGGATGTATAGGGTTCAAATCATGGCTCCACCACTTCCTAGTTGTGTTACCTTGTAACCTAAGTAACCTACAAGTTACTTAATCTCTTTGTGCCTTCCTTTCCTCTCCTGCCAAATAGGGAGAGTAATTAAATGAGAGAGTATGTAAAGGATTTGAATCTTTTACATATTAATTGAACTTAGCTATTAATTTCATTGTGGTAACAAGTAGGAATAAAGTTAACAAGAAGTGAGCATTTTGTTTCCTGAAATTTGATTTTTATGCCTTGGCAAGCGTTGAAAGAAAAAGGATGGAGTTGACATTTTCAGGTAAGTTTTTAACATTTTAGGTTAAATAAATTGTTTTTTAACTTCCTCCTCCCACTTCCATAGATAAGTTGGTTTGAAGGTGGAAATTGTCTTGGTATAAAGTGTGTCAGTTTTCTTTGGCGTTGCTATTAAGTGACTTTATTGAAAAAAAAAATTTTTTTGGTATTGGCATTCACTGGATTTAGAGATTCAGTGTCTTTACAGTACTTATATTCTAGCTATGTTTTATATGTAGAAACCATGTTATAGGTAGACTTTGTATCTACGGTAATTTTAAATTTCTGAAAATAAGGTTACAATTGATTTCTTTAACATAGTGGCAGAAAATGTTTTCATTTTTTCTATGTTTTGCTTTTTATATTATTAATGAGCAACTTGGTTTTGGTTACATTTAGCTTTGTTAATTTACTTAATCAGGTAACTGTTAACTGCTGTAGAATTTGAAATTTTGAGGGCCAGAACATTTCTGTAGAACTTTTAACTGCTTTTCTATATCTTGAAATCTGTTTTAAGAACAAATGAGTAAATTTAGCTTGTGAAATACAGCATCTGAATAGTGACAGTAAATTATTTTAAGAACAAATGAAGTTGATGGTTCTGTAAAACTCCACTACCTCCTAAATATCCAAGAAAACAAACTATACAGGAAATACTTAACGAACTTTTATTTTATATTGCTAAGTTATGAGTTAAGTTATACTGACATACTTTGATGTTACCAACTTTCACCTGAAACCTCATTACATATTTTATATACTCTAGATTACCAGTAGATCTGTTCTAGGGCTCCTGTCCTAGTTCTGCCTTGCAGGTGAGCTTTGGGAAGTTCTTTTTTGTATAAAACTTTAAGATGGAATAAAGGATTATCTTTATTAAGTTGAATTTTATCCATTGTTTAATATAATTCTTGTATAGTACTGTTTTATTTGCCAGTAAGGGAAGCATTGGTTCATATAACTAATTCCCAAAGATTGTTTCTTTTTAAGCATTTGGTTTCCTAATATTTACTAAGAATAATATTAAGTAATGTACATTCATTAGTAAATTACTTAATCATGGGTTATCGATAAAATGGATAATATACACTTGGGTGTGTGACAGTTAACTAAATATATGAATTATACACGGAGCCTTGTGGTGTTGAGAAGAAAGGCTCCTATTTATCTTCCTTTTAGAAAGAAATATGAATCAAAATTTCTTGGCAGTTAGTTGTGTGGGTGAAGGGAAAGAGGAAGGAACACTTGAAGAGAGCTTCTTGTGTCTTTTACCACAAGGAAAAGTAAAACAGAAGACAGTAGGTAATGTACGTAATAAATTATGCCTACACTCAATACTTTGATGGTATACTTTTCTATTTGAGAAGCAATACCAGTAATTATAAAAATCTTAAACTAAGGGAATAGCTCCTGAGGTTTCAGCTAATTTTTGAGATGATGAATTTGAGAGATTGAAAGTGTTGGTTACATGGTCTAATGTTGGACTGCTTCTGTCACATCCTTCCTTGGCTCTTACTAGTAGACTCTGAACAAATGCTTAAATAGAATTGGCCCTTAACTGACATTTCATTTGCTTTAAGGAGGAAAGGAGGGGGAAAAATAATTTTTATTGAGGGCCTACTATTAAGGCCTTCATATTGGTCTTATTATGCAAGTTACATAATTGAAGTTGAGGCCTGAAAAAGTTAACTTGTCTTCAGTTCCAGTAGGTGGGCAAGCTGGGATTTGAACCCAGCCTTCAATTTTTACTGAAAGGCAGATTGAAATTACAAATAAATCCTCAAATAATTAGGGGAGCCTTGGTGGCTCAGTCGCTTGAGCGTCTGCTTTTGGCTCGGGTCATGACCGAGCCCCACATCAGGCTCCTAGCTTGGCTTCTCCCTCTCCCACTGCTGCTCCCCCTGCTTGTGCTCTCTCTCTGTCAAATAAGTAAATAAAATCTTAAAAAAAAATCCTCAAATAATTATAAAATGAACTTTTTCTGGCAAGTTGTGTGAAAGGGAAAAGTAGTTACTGGAAGTACTCAGGAATCAAGGATGAAAAATTTTAAAAGTACTCTTTCATTATGCCACAGTATAAAAAATATTTCAAGAAATAGTCAGATAATTATTATTTCTCTGACTTCTTTGGTACTGTGAACTATTTCTCCAAACTTCCAAGGTTGTAATAATTCAACTTCCCTTGCAGCTAGGTATATTGAAATGTTTTCATCATAAATTGTATACTAGCAAGTTAAGGTACTTTGTTCTTAGTTTAGTGCCAGAAAGAATATAGTGAATGATAAAGAAGTATTTCTGGAAATATTTTGATATGTTGATTAAAATAGATTTTAAATTGTTTTTTACTACAATATGGTTAATAGCCATCCCATGAGGATGTCATGAGTAGAAAAGGAGAGAATGAACCTGAAGTGCTCAGTACTATACCTAGCACATAGGTAAGATTAAATAGATAGAAGCTATTAATATTTCTGTCATGTGAAATCCTCTGAAGGTTTAAGACGGACACTAGAGATAATCTAATCTGTAGGTCACTTATAGTTTTTCTCCCACAATGAAATTTAGAGAAAATTTAGGAATGTTACATTTCTAAAATTCTGTTATTTAATAGAAGACCCTGATGAAGTACTAAATGATGTGCAAAAACAGCTACATTTCTCAGAGATTTTGTTTCCTTCAGGGGACCTTCATTAAGTCTGGAGATATTTTTGATTGTCTTCATTGGGGGGTTGCTATTGGCATATTGTGTGTAGAGGCTAGGAAGGCTGTTGAACATGCACAGGGCAGCCCCAACAACAAAAAATTATCTGGCCCAAAATATCAATAGTGCCAAAGTTGAGAAACCCCACTATACCCTTACTTTGGAACTCAGTGGATACTTTATGTCTGTAATACTGATACAAGTGGCAAACATGTATTTTTTAAAATACATGTTAATGTCTCTTACTTTAGAGAAATTAAAATTTAAGCTTTTTTTTTTTAAGTCTTATTTATTTAAGTAATCTCTACACCCAACGTGGGGCTTGAACTCATGACCCTGAGATCAAGGGTTACATGCTCTTCCAACTGAGCCAGCCAGGTGCCCCTAGAGAAATTAAAATTTAATTGTTTTTGGAAAATATAGTCTTTATTTTTTAGTCTTAATATAGAATTTACATAGTGTTTATAGTTCTTTGAGTAGTTTCTTAGGATATAAGAATACATTATTAACAATTCTTGCTATTAATTGGAATTATTTTTTAATTTATTTGAATTTTTATAAATGTTTCATATGTATTTATTTTAAAAGATCCTACAGGACTTAAATATCAGGAATTGCATTTTGCTTCTAATAGAGACCTGCCTTAAAGAGCTTAAACAGTTGTATACATTTATTTTTTATGTGAAAAGTCTTGAATGAGTAGTATTGGAATGATATGGTGGCTTTATCATCATAGTACCATCATTTGCTTTTTCTTATCAGTCATCCTTGTCTTATCTCAAGTTTGCCTCATGACTCAAGATAGTTTCTGGAGTTCCAGTCATCACTTCGGGAGTTCTAAGTAGCAGGAACAGGGTGTGTCTGGGGTAAGCCAAACATATACTGCCCAAATCCTACTCAGTGACTTCCATTTCCATCTTGTTAGCTATCCCCATCTGAAAAACAATGTTAGGACTTTTTGGTATTTTTTTTTTTGTATTATTTTTCCTGATAAACACATGTCTGTGATTCTGCTAGTAAGGGAGAAGAAAAGAAGAATAGATGTTAGAGAGGCAACCAGTTTTTTTCTTTTTATCCCCCCACACAGCTTATCATAAAAAGCAGCAGTAATACTCTGTCCCCTTCTTAACCCACATATTCCCTGGAGACAATCACTTGCAACTCTTATAGCGCTTATGATTTTTACCTCTAGGTTTATAATTTTTTTTTCTCGTTATAGATATGATCAGTTAGCCTAGTTGATGGAGAAAGTAGGGAGTACCTTACCGACTCACTGTTCAGTTTGTACACTTTGATTTTACCACCCCTCCCTGCTTTCCTCTATATTGCTTCCCTACCTTCTAACCCCTTCCTCCACTGCCCTGTCATTTCTGAGTCTCTTACAGTTCAGCCTCTTCAGAGAATCCAGAGTTTCCATTGATCTAGGAGTTGAAGGGATCTAGGGGAGACTTTGAACAGATCTGTTTCTCACTCTCACCTCCACTTTTGGAGATAGGTGGTATTTCAGATTCCTGAGATTTTCTGGTGTTCTTCAGGACAAATTAACTTGTTCCTGAATTCTCCCCCCAGCTAAATGATAGCTATTTGAATGTTGTCATCTTTCTCTTTTCACTGTTTTCCTCCTTGTGGGTTTAGGTCTTTTAATACAAAAATATTTTTACTGTTATTTCAGTGGCGTTTTCAAGTGGGAGCAGAAATAAATGAGTGTTCAATCTGCCACATTTAACTAGAAGTCTCAAATTAGTTTTTCAGCTCAATAAAGAATAAGAGACATGAAAGATGATGAAAAGGAAAAGAACTGAAACTAATTCAGAGTGATTTATTTACTTTTGGGAAAAAGAATATCCTACTTCTTGATGTACTCTGTAGTGAATATTCAGAGCTAGAAATAATTTCATCACACAGATTTACTTTGTGTGTTCCTTTTGGCAAAATAATTTTTATTACTAAATTGCAAATTAAAATTTTAGCTTTTTAAAAATGGTTTTCAAAATTTGACACATTTGGCACATTTCCAGTGTTCATAAAAGGTGATTTCCATGGAAACACATTAATTTATTATAATTAGGAAAAACAAAATAAAATGAACCCTAGAACTTGATGGCTATATTTGGGGAGCTAAATGCTTTGTTGATGTTGTTTAATGCATTTTAGGTTGACTTTCAGAATTGAATGGTACTAATTGTTCCTTATGACATTATTTATGATAGCAAATCCTTGAAAATAACCTTAATGACGAAAGTTAGGGTAGTTGTTACATATAGTAGAATACTATGTTCTCCTGACAGTCATATTTTTAAATATTTGTTCATATGGAAAACTGTTCATGGTATAATATCTACTGAAAACCCACAGGAAGCAGGTAATGTCACTTTTGTAAATAAAAAAGATTGAAAAGAAATACACCAAATTGTTAATAGTGGATAACTTCTTAGTGATAAGTTATAGATGAATTGATTATTTTCTTTACACTTATTAATTTTTTTATATTTTCTGGATTAAACCAACTACCTTTCTAATCAGAGGAAAAATAAAGTATAAAAAACACATTTTATTTTTTACTCTTCCTACCTTCCTTATTTTCTGTGAATAAATGCAGTAAATGCCAGATTACTTGAGTATGATAAAATGTTAACTCCTTGTTTCCTAAGAATATGTAAATTTTTAAAAAATGAATTGGTTAAGTGAACTTATAAAGGTCATTTTAGGTTAACCAATGAAACCCTAAATTTAAATAACTTCTTTATACATAATCTTGCATTAAAAATATGTCCATATTGCTTTCTAATAACCACCCATCATACTGGCTTAAAAAAAATCAATCTCAATTTTAATTTTGTAGATAAAATTGTAGCAGAAAATATTTTTAAGTGAAGTTCATTGCTTTTAAGTATTTTAATGATACCATCATTTTGCAGTTCTGCCAAACAGAAGTGAGGCACCAGTTGTACTATTATTGTTGGCACTGAATCTTGATTTTTCTGCCAAAAAGTACTAAACTATACCTTAGAAATTACAAACAAAAGCAGAAAAGAGAACTTTAAATGAAATTTAAGAAAGCTATGGTAAAATCGGTGTCTGGTAAGTTATTTGAAAACTTAAATAAGATCAGTAAAATATGGTTAATTGGTATACCATTTTAAATGTATATTAATATGTAATGGTAAGGATAGTGGAACATTTAAAGTCTAAGGTAATTTGCTTAGCTAAATATTAATTCTCATTACATTGTAAATCATTTATATTAGTACCTAGTCTAAATTAGAGATTATTTTTAAGTTCCATAATTTCCAATAAATCTAATTCTAGATAGGTAACCTTTAGCTTTCATATAGTATATATCTCATTGATTTCTTAGCTCCCTATTTCTCTGACAGGTCAGCTCATTTTTTCAGCAGTATACTGTATTCACTATGGGTCTGTTCCTAGTATGAGGCCCAATCAGTGTCACCTGGTTAGAGTCATGGTGGAATACTGGTGGCAAACTCAACACGAGAGGAGTTCTGTCTGTATGATTTGTTACGTAAGATCCTAAAGTCTAGTACACTGACACTCTGTACCAAGCACTAGGTACACTCAACTCTTCAAAGCAGAAGTGAATATGAAAATAGCTGAAAGGCTTTCCATCTAGGCATTAGGAAAAAAAGACATTGATATTATAGTTGAAGTTTGTCAGTTATATAAGGCACTGGGTATTTAGTAGTAAGCAAACATTGTCCTTGTTTTTGTGTACAGTTATAACTTTGATATGTTCTATGAAGAATAGGTATACAATACTATAAAAATAGGGCCTAATAAAAGGCTTGCCTATTTTTGGATTCTTGGGCAAGTTGAAGTCTGCTGAGATTTTTTGGTTTAGTTTGAACATGTTAAATTTAAGATGCCTTTCCTCAGCCAAGGAGAGATCTTAAAGATAGCTGGATTTACAGAATCCAGAGTGTAGAAGTGAGGTCTGGTCATCTTAGCTGTGTGGATGGATGGTATTTGAAGCCATGTGTATGAATAAGTTAACATAGGGAGATAATAATGGAATGGTAAAAGAAGGAGGACTTAGAAATGAAACTTTAGCAACTCCATAGTTAAATTTCCTGATAGAAAAGATTGAGTCTTCAAATGAAATCTGAGAAGGATTAGTTAAAGAGGTTGAAGAATACCAAGTAACTATGGTGTCATAGAAGTCAATGGAAGAGAATGTTTCGGGATGGAGTGAATGATACTTGACGTTGAAAACTATTGAGATCCAACCATTGAATTAACATGGAGAGGTCTTTGGTGACCTTAAGCAGAGCTGTTTTGATGTAGTGATGGGAGCAGGAGTCAGACTGGAGTAGTTTGAGGAGTGAGAGGCAAAGAAAGAGAGACAGTAAGTATAGATAACTTATAAAGGAGAGGAAATGATATGGGTACAAGCTGGAGAGCTTGTGGTTTAAAGGTGAGTATTTAAAAAAATAGAGCGGTGAGAATTTGGCATGTTTAAAATCTGATGAAAATGATTCATTTGAATGGATGACATAAATCTACAAAAGAAAGAAGGGATAATCTATAATATAAGATGCCAAAAAGGGAAGGAAGGTTAAGATTCAAAGCACAAATGGAGGGGTTGCTTTATATAGGAGCTTTGGGGTAACAGGAAAGTTCATCTGTTGAGAGTACCTGATGCTGGTTGGAGATTGAAGGTAAATGGAGATCTAAAATGGTAGCTTCTTAGAGAGGTAGGTTGAATTGGCCTACAGAACATTTGAATTTGCTGATAATGAATGTAGAGTAACCGCTAGTCTGTACTTTTGTTCAGCAGTGCTTATCTGCATAGGTAAAGGCATGATTAGTTATATGATTAGATAATTCATTATGTTGTAATTGATCAGTTAATTAACTTTGAGAAAGAAGGGCACAAGCTTATTTTCTGGCTCCATTTGTGGTAAAACATGGTACAGAGAAGTGAAAGGTGGAAAGAGAGAAGGTAAGAGAAGTGGTTCTGTCAGTACAGTAGCCCCTTTATTCACGGTTTCGTTTTCTGCAATTTCAGTTACCCGAGGTCATCTGTGGTCCAAAAGCAGATGATCCTCCTTTTGACATACTGTCAAAAGGTCAGTAGTAGCCTAACACTATGTCACATTGCCTATGTCATTCATCTCACTTCATTTCATGATGTAGACATTTTATCATCTCACATCATCGTTAGAAGAAGGGTGAGCACAGTACAATAAGGTATTTTTGAGAGAGAGAGATACCACATTCTCATAACTTTTGTTTTAGGAAATTGTTATAATTGTTCTGTGTTATAATTAGTTATTATTGTTAACCTCTTTTTGTGCCTAATTTATAAAATAAACTTCATTATAGATATTTACATATAGAAAGAAACATAGTATATATAGGGTTTGGTACTATCTGTGGTTTCAGTATCCCCTGGAGGACTTGGAATGTATCCCCTGAAGATAAGGGGGGACTACTATAGATATTAATAGGTGTACGACATTGCTCTATATACAATGAGAATATGTGTATGTATATAAGTGGGTATATATAATGTTCCAATAAAATGTATACCCAGTTTATTTTATTTTTAAAGATTTTATTTATTTGAGAGAGAGAATGAGATAGAGCATGAGAGGGGGGAGGGTCAGAGGGAGAAGCTGACTCCCTGCTAAGCAGGGAGCCTGATGTGGGACTCGATCCCGGGACTTCAGGATCATGACCTGAGCCGAAGGCAGTCGCTTAACCAACTGAGCCACCCAGGCGCCCTATACCCAGTTTATTAATACATATTTCTGTAACTGGAGTTTACTAAAACTAACCATTGTCTATTTTGAGATTGAAATGTTCTAAATACTCACTAATCACTACTGTAACTGATTAGATGTGTGTATTTTATATTTTTAATATCTGAAAGGTTTATTTTTTTGGAATGTTCTATATATGTATATATAAGCCATATTTTGTGTGTTTTCCAAGTATCAGGTGCTGCAATAAGTCCTTTCATGTGTTTTATCATTTAATCCATTACCCTACAGGTTATGTGCCACTGTTTCCATTTTAGAGATAAGGAAACTAAGACCAAGAGAGTAAATGGCTTGACTAAGGCACTGTAGCTAGTATGTGATTGTCGGATTGGAATCTGGCCAGCCAGATTGTCAAGAGCCTGTGTGTGTACTTAGCCATTTTAGTATACACATACATTATACTGTACCTAGGAATATGCATTTGGTATCTATTGTAGCATTTGTGAATATGTATTTGATAAAGCAGTTGTGGACGGAGTAGAAATAATGATTAAAAACATCCTGTCTTCAAAACACACTCTCCTGTGTTTTGAAGACAGGAGAGTATGGGATATGTTTTAGATATTAAGTGATTTTTAAAGTTTATTTCCATATTACTTAGATATAACCTTGCATAGATGTGGAATTCATACTAATCCAGGGGATAGTGGATATGCATTTTTCGACTTAATTATCTATCCTTTTACCATGCTTTGAAAATCTCTTGCCTAAAGATCTCTCAAGTAAAAGTAAAGTCTAAAATTTATATTCCATGCTCACGAGGGGGTCGTGAAATGGATAGCTCATTTTCAGCTGGTGGGAGTAAAAATCACCACAACCTTTCTGGACCACTATTCATCAAAATATATGACAAACATTAAAAATAATTTTTACCTTTTGGCTTAGTAATTTTCCTTAAAGCATTAACTTTTGAGGAAGTGTAAATTTAGATAGAAAGCTATTCATCATAACATTAATTGTAATTAATGAAAGTAATAAGTTGAAAATGGAAAAGCAACCAGAACATCTAAAATAGTTGAAAACTTCTCAACCCTCATAAACTATTATTTAGCCTTAAAAAATGATGTGTTCAATGACTATGTAATGACTTAGGAAAATCTAATAATACAAAAAAATTAAGGTGGAAAATTGGTAGCAGGATTATATAGTTTGAATGTAGGCTGGTGTAGTCTCACTGTGCTCACATGTGGATTTTAGAAAAGGAAAGTGTGAAGATAAGTCAAATGAGCCGATTCATTAGAAATCGGATTTTCTGATGATAGAATATAGGAGCCATTCGTATACTTCAGAGTCTGTAAACTCTCTGAAATTATTTGCAAAAAGTTGTATTTGCCATTTCCTTGTTGAGTAGGTCTGAGGTTTTTTTTGGTCTGTTTTTTGTTTGTCAGATTCTCTTTAAGAATTTCAAGACTTAGGCACCTGGGTGGCTCAGATGGTTAAGCATCTCTGCCTTCGGCTCAGGTCATGATCCCGGGGTCCTGGGATCGAGTCCTGCGTCAGGCTCCCTGCTCAGTGGGGAGCCTGCTTCTCCCTCTGCCTCTGCCTCTCTCTCTGGCTCTCATGAATAAATAAATAAAATCTTAAAAAAAAAAAAAAAGAATTTCAAAACTTGCTAAAAAAACAAACACAACCCAACAACATTCCAAACACACCAAAAAGTTATGAACCTTTACTGTAAGCCATTGTGACATAAGCAGTATTGCCTGTTTTTATAAATAAAACTTTATTGGAGTATGCACATTCATTTTTACATTTTCTGTGGCTGCTTTCATGATACAAAGGCAGGGCTGAGTAGTTGGGATAAAGGATGTATGGTCCATAAGCTGCTTTTTGGCTCTTTAAGAAAAAGTATGTCAGCCCCTGTCCTAGATTCTCATTTATTCTTTGCAACAACCCTGTGAGATAGATGCTATTTTTATCTTCATTTTATGAATAGTGCAGCTGAGACTCAGAGAGGTTAAGCAACTAACCCCAAGTCACACAGCTTGAAAAGGGAAATATAGCAAGATGTTAACAGTGGTTGTATTTGGGCAAGTACAATGATGGATGATTTTGTTTTCATATATAATCCAAATTTACTACAGTGAGCATATATAACTTATGATCTAGAGAGGAGAAAGTTGTAAAAAAAATAGAACTAAGTTGTGAGAATCTTAAAATTCATTTATCCTTTTATTATTTTGATTTCCTATGTGTCATTCTGTGTTTATATACTTAGAGTGGATATGGAATTCCCTTCTTGGCACTTAAGTCTTAATACGCAGCTCCTTAACTTCTTTATTTTATGAAAAAAATTATTGTATGTATAGTTTCTTAATTTTCTATATTAACTGAAGTCATTTTGTTCTTAAGCTCTTGAGATTCTTTGTTCTCTCTTTTATACTTTGAAGTTACCTTCAAGTATTAAATGCTCATAATTTAATAAAGGTGCTCTTAAAATGCTACATATGTGTCTGTCCAACAGTATATAACTTAACTTTTTCTTAATATTAGTTGAATTATCCTTAATTATTTTAGGCATAGCTCTAGATGCATTAAGTATCATAAAAATGTTGTAGAAAGTATTCCTAAAAGAAAAAAAATTGGCTGTAAACTATGTGAAAAGCTTCATTTTAATGATTATAGGGGATTTAAGGAGGAAAAAGTCACAACTTCTGCCTTCAAGGAACTGAATCATTTGGTAAGAGAGAAAAGACGTATCCGACTGCTGCATTCACTGTTATGATCTTGATCCAAACCACAGTTATCTTTTCCCTGGATTATTTTATCTCTCTGCTTTCAGTTCTTCTGTTTATTCTCCATACAGCCAAAGTGATCCTTTTAAAGACATGTGAGATCTCTTCTAAACCTTCCATGCTTTTCTTTCTCAGAATCAAAGCCAGAATTCTTACAGTGGACTCTAGTGCTTCATGATAAGGCTCTTGTCTATCTCTTTGACTAGTCCCATAGTACTCTTTGCCTCCACTAATTACCTTCAGCTGCACTAGCATTTTTGCCCTTCCTTCAACTTGTATGCCCCTGCCCTTGGCCTTTGCACTTGGCTTTTGTTTTGTCTGCCAGAAACACTTTTCATTTGGATTTCTATATGGTTTGCTCTAGGACCCAGCTCAAATATCCTTTTATAAGAGAGATGGAAGCCTTCCTTGAACATCCCACATAAAGTATAAAGTAGCATCACATCTCTAGCATTCTCTTTTCCGTTTACCTTGTGTTTTGTTTTCCAAGGTACTTAACACTATCTAACATATTTGTGTACCAATTTTCCTTCCACTAAAAATGAAAGCATTAGGGTACTTGGTACACAGTAAGCACTCAATAAGCTTAGAATAAATGAATGAGTAAATATAAATAAACGTAAAACAGCGAAATAGTGGCTAGTCCCACTAACACAACATATACTGGAGAGACTATTTCTAATAGTCGTGATTTGAGAAAGTTTTAGTGGACGAGATAACATTTCGAATTGAGTCATAAAAAATTGTTAGTATTAAAATGTAGACATGAAAAAGGAAGTGGTATGAGTAGGAGGAAATTATAAATAGAGCAGATAATTTGTGAAAGGTAGATGATATGATGTATTTATGAATGGGGGTAGTTAATTGTGTAGGGCTGTCATTCTTAAAAGTGTGATTCCCCAGCCCTGCAATAGAGTGTGAACACTATTAGCAATGCAAATTCTCGGCCCTACCCCAGACCTACGGAATCTTGAAACTTGGGCTGGGGCCCAGCAGTCTGTGTTTTTCACAAGCCTCCAGATGATTCTGATGCATACTAAAGTTTGAGAACCACTGGACTAGAACATATATTCAGAAAAGTATTGGTACATATCAAGATTGGAAAACATGGATTGGTCTAGATCTTTGCTTAGGAATTTGAATTTTAGGTTTAAAGGCACAACAGTACCATTATTAATCTTAAAATATTGTTTTAAAACAGACTTGATAAATAATGAATGAAAGCCTAGACAAGGAAGCTATTGGAGTATTTTGGAAAAGGACTGATTGAGGGACTGACTGGATAGTGGCAATGAAAATGGAGAGACAGGAACAATTTCAGGAAATAGGGAAATAAAACTGTTTAGCATCTGGTTAAATGTGGAGACAGGAACAAAGAATTTTATGAATTTGCATTGGGTTTCTAGTTGAAATGTCTAGGAATATGGTGGTAGTATTAATGGTAAATGGTAGAAGGAAAAATTAAGGGATCTGTGTGAACAGTACAGTTTGACTACTGGGTTTGAAGAGTTAGTGCATTCTAAAAAAAAAAAAATGGAACGGAAATTGTTAATCACTAGGCAGAATGGACTTTTTTTTTAATGTTGAGGATATGCATTTCCATTTAAGAACAAGGCCTTTTCAGGTAACCGATGATAAAGTTTATTGAAATACAGAACTGATAATTTCTTTTCTCTTTTTAGTAATACTTTAGTACTTGGAGTAAAGACTTTTTAAAAGAAGAGCCTTCTGTGTTTGAGAGTTAACTTACCTGTGATTGTTTTTAAGTTTAAAATTTCCTTTCAGGTTTTAATTTGGGGACAGGGGACCAAATGTCAACACATCTAATAAATTAGATGAAATGATTTGTCTCCCATCATGAGGTTCACAAAGAATCCAAAGAGGGTAAGATCCCAAATTCTTCCCTTCCAGAATTTTGCTTAATCTGAGCCAGTGGGTCTTTCATGTGCGTGCCCCTATGGTTAGAGGTGGGGATTTTTCAAGAGCTGTAGCTTGGGTTGTCTTTCTCTGATTGGGAGTAGCTTTTTTCACTTCTCTAAAAGAGAATTATTTAACTCCCAATTTCTTTTGTGTCTTAACTTTTTAAAGAATCCAGAAGGTCAGTAGGGCAAAAATTTATTACTCCACCCAGTCCAATACCCATTAGAACAGTAATTCCTTCAACTTAGTACATAGTCCAGTTGATTCGCATTACTTTTGCCAGTAGACTTTAGTGATATCACAGGGAAGATGGGTGCACAGGAAACAGGATATCAAGTCAGTTTTGGTTTCAACCTCACTAGGGTGCCAGTCAGTTGTGCCAACTGCCAGAGTCTAGAACGTGTACCTAAGTTTTACTGGGAAAATTCATCAGGTGATTGATTGTGCCACTGTATGTTTACCTTATTTTAGGGGGCAGTGGGAGCACTTAATCTGAACATTTCTACTTCCCTGAAAGTGTATCTGAATTTCTGACTTGCAAATTTCTGTGGAAGGCAGCCCAGGGCACTAGAATGTGTTTGATGTTTTCTCCTTTAGATTTTTTTCATATTAAAAACTTTTAATTTCCATTTCTTCTGTGTAGTCCTGGTATTCCTGTGCTGTAATAAGTGTGCATTCTGTTTAGTGGCACAGCTTCTATACCATCTCTTGAAAATAGTGTATCACTTACTTGTAGTGTGTAAAGTTCAAGGCACGATCTTCACAAGACTCCAGTCCTGCAGTTTCCAAAGCCCCAGTGTTCTATCCTTATCTCTGGATTTCTTTGTCCCCAACCTTGTGCCAGGACATTTTTAGTCCTGTGTGCTACCTTGGCTATTACCATCTTTCCTGAAATTCTTAGGCCTGTTGAGCTAAAACCATAAAAGAACTCCTGTTGTGCCCCTATTTGTATTATTTGGATAATAACCATAAACAGGTACCAGGAATGAAGCTGCTTTTGATGTTTCTGATGTTTGTGCTTGAAGGAGCCCAGTGAAGACAATATCTCTTTAGCCACTTGTTCCTCTAGACCTTTTCTTTACTCTGCTTTTAACTGTTCTGGGCCATGCATCATTTGTTCTACTTCATTGGTAGTGTAAACATTCCTTTTTGTCACATTCTTTTCAGCAATTATAGGTTATGCTATTTCAGATAAACATAGCTGGTTTTTGTTTTTGTTTACATTTTAGCCTGTTTTTAAGTTGGCTTTTCTTGTCTTCCTTTTCCTTTCTCTTTGCCTTTGGGCCCAGGTTTGAATGTTCTACAATTTACCTCTTGTAAGATCTCCCATAATGTCATAGATGAAAGTCAAGGAATTCTGAGCTCATTAAAAAGCATTCATTATCAAACAGATTTTGCCCACTCTCATCTCCCTGACTTAAAGAAAATTTTATCAGCTCAACCTCAGACCTAGGACTGACCTCTTATTTTTTCTTCAGTGTTGTTTTACTTATTTCACTCTCTGATGCCCAACTTTGAGTTCCTCGTGCACTTTCCATTGTGGCACCATGCCATACCATACATTACCCTCCATAATAACGAGTAATTTGAAATGTCCATGAAATGCTTCTGGTATTTTAAGGTAATCTCCCAGTCTTTTTTTTTTTTTTTAAGCTTCAAATCTGTACAGATTTTATGTTACCTTATATAATGGTCTTCAAGATGTGGTTTTTCACTTGCTCTTATTATGGACTTTCTATTTCTTTAGAAGAACATCTTACCATAGTTGGATTTCTAGTCTGGTTCACTCTGAGACTTCCATCCAAAGTTACCTTCCATTCCTCTGTTACATACCTTTGGATCTAGTCACCCTTCCTTTCTAATGAGGAACAACT
Source organism: Eumetopias jubatus (assembly GCF_037043125.1). Classification (NCBI taxonomy): domain Eukaryota; kingdom Metazoa; phylum Chordata; class Mammalia; order Carnivora; family Otariidae; genus Eumetopias; species Eumetopias jubatus. Next base: position 40,390,423 of record NW_028274807.1, read on the forward strand.
AAAATACCTTTTCCCCTTAATTCCACTTTTAAGAGCACATAGTTCTGATATATACGTATTTCCTTTTTCTTTTTTCCAATCTGTCTAATTTTTTTTTGAAAGATTTATTTATTTGAGAGAGAGGGGGGGTAAGGGAAGGGGCAGAGGGACAAGGAGAGGGAGAGAATCTCAAACAGACTCTCCACTGAGCACAGAGCCTAATGCGGGGCTCGATCTCATAACTCTGAGATCATGACCTGAGCAGAAATCAAGAGTCAGACTGCTTACCTGACTGAGCCGCCCAGGTGCCCCTATCTATCCTTAATTCTAAGGGTAAACTTATATTTAAGGTAGTACCTCTCTTCCATCTTTGTCAACATGACTTCCTTTTATTTTTTAACTCTCCCACTGTTATTTTAATTATAAGTGTATAATTTTTAAACAAATTTAGTTCTTGAGACTGAGCAAACCTGGTACCTAAAGTTAGTGTTTGATGCATGGACCTTTTAAGTTTCTCTTTTGGCCTTTGAATTTGTAATAATTCCATTGAATTTTTTTTTCTGTCCCAGCCTAAGAAAGTGATTTATGTCCTATATGATAAGGAATCTTACTCTTCATCTGTTCACTTCATAAAATCTGGCCATCTTTGTTGAACTCAGATAAAATCTTCACATCTACAGCCTTGATTAGATTTATGAACTTATAAATTCCAGAAGCTACTTGAGACCATGTTGTGACACTGAGTTTAGAAGCCTTTGGACAAGTCACATGAATCTAAGAGCTGTTCTTTGAGAACAAAATTAAGAGGGAGAGGGACAGAGTTTAGTTCAACTGATCGAGGACTAACTATTTATTTTTCAGTTTTTATCAAATTAAGAAATTTTTGTTTTTTTAACATACAGTGTTACATTAGTTATATTAGTTTCAGATGTACAATATATGTCATTTGACAGTTCCATACCTCACCTGGTGCTCATCACAGCAAGTGTGCATGCTTTAATCCCCATCACCTGTTTAACACATCCTTCTAACCCTCTCCCCTTTGGTAACCATCAGTTTGTTCTTTATAATAAAGAGTCTTTTTCTTGTTTTTTTTTTTCTCTCTCTTTTCCCTTTGTGCATTTTTTTCTTGTTTCTTAAATTCCACATATGAGTGAAATCATATGGTATTTATCTTTCTCTGACTGACTGATTTTGCTTGGCATTATACTCTCTAGCTCCATCCATGTCATTGCAAATAGCAAGATTTCATTATTTTTCATTCTCACCTATTAATGTCTAAAACCCCTATATGACTAAAGGACGTTTAAAAAAAGCATTAATAAAATCAGTGCCTGAGCCAACCTGCAATACCGTCTCTGGCTAGGTCATGCTGAATTGAAGTCAGATGCAGAGCTCTGCTTAGCCCAAGCTAGTTAAGTCATTATTATGTGCACACACATCTGTGTATACCACTGGCATCCTACATTCTGATTTGATGTTCATATACATTTGCGTGTGCATATATTTTGGGGTTCACTTGTTTATTTGACAGTTTTAATGTTTATGAGGGAGCATTCAGTATATTATTCTTCCTAGTGAGTTTGGAATCAAATGAAAAATTGACAGGGATCAAAATTTGTCTAGAATATTTAAAATGAGCCTATTTCTTCTTTGGGTCAACATAAGAAAAAAGTTCGGTCTTTATTTATTCTTTTGGAAAGTTGAGTCTTTAAGCAGATATTCAGGCAACCACATGGAGGACTCTGGCTTGTCTCATATGATATGGAAGCAGAAAACTCAAGAAGGAGATGAGAGCCTTCTGGGAGTGATATTGTAATGGATATTCTTGCTTTGGTTTGTAGCTTTGACTAGATAATCATGAGGATTCCTGTTAATAGTAAGATTGTGTGGAATATTAAGTGGTGCTCAGTTGGTTGAGCATCTGACTCTTGATTTCGGTTCAGGTCATGATCTCTGGGTTCTGAGATTGGGCCCCACGTTGGGCTCAGTGCTCAGCGTGGAGTCTGCTTGAGATTCTCTCTCCCCCTTTCCCTCTGCCCCATCCCCCATATGCACGTGCACACACACACACTCTCTCTCTCTCTCAAATCTTAAAAAAAAGATTGTATGGGACATTAAGATTTAGAGGTGCTTACTCCATTTTCCATTTTGTAAACAGTTGATTCTTAATCACATTTCACTATTTAAAATATTAATGTTGCAGAAATACCTATTTAAGGAGTGGTGAGCTGAATAAACAGTGTGCTTAATTGAGCCCCCCAAAGAACTGGGTTTTAGGTTGTCTGTTACTGAAGATTATGTCCTTTGTAGATTCCAAACAAATTTTAACTTATTAGGATCTATTTCTAAACCATTTTGGTGGGTTTTTAAAATATGACTTTAATTTTAGATTTTCTTTACATGATTATCCTGATAGAAAAAGTCAAATGACAGTGACTCTTGTTTTGAATAGAACTTTTCTTTATCTTTTTTATTCTCAATGGAAAACTGGTAAAAAATAAAAAAGAATCCTCAGGTATCTGTTCAGGAATGAAGCATTCTTTTTGTATTGCTATATCTAGGATGTGCATCTGTTTGTCAGTGAGTATTGAACTAAATAGTTGAAACTCAGCAGTAGCTTTTGACTAGATTTTATTTGGGAGCGGCCTGTCTGCTTGCTTAAAGTGCATAAAATTTGTTGTAATTCATCATACTTGGAAACCTATAATTAATCAGTTAACATTGATGCAATGAAATAGTCGAAAAGTAAGCTTACCTTTGCTATTTTCTTAGAGTGTACTGGTATGTGCCAGGAATTATCCTAGATTTTAATATATTCTCTTACTTCTCTCATCGCCTTGTGATTAAGGTGATACTAAATTCATTTTATAGGAAACTTAGACTGAGAAGTATAATAATTTTGCTAAGTTTACACAGCTAATAAATGACAAAGCCAGGTCTATCTGATTCTAAAACCTATACTCTTTCTACAGTGCTGCCAATCTACCTATTTTTCCATCTGACCCTAAAAAAATGCCCATAGGCAAGGGTAAATCTTGATGTGTAGTTAGGTAACAAAGTAGGGAAAGTAAATGTATAATTGTACTTATGTTGTAAAATAGCCTCTAGAAAATAAATTAGAACATTGAAATTTGAGGGAAAAGGTGAAAACAGAAAAAACTTTTTAAAGTTTTAAAAGCTGAACTTATTTCATACTTACTGAAAATATAGTATAATTATCAGGAACAGAAAAGTAATATTGGTGTAATAATCACTAAATTACAGACCTTATTAGAAATTTAAGTTTTTCCACTGATGATTTCCCACTGATGAGTTCCAGGATGTTATTTCTGGATCTCACATTGTATTTAGTTGTTATTTACCCTTAGTCTCTTCCAGTGTGTAACAGTTCTTCAGTTTTTTCTTATCTTTCATGACCTTGACACATTTGAAGAATATTGACTAGTTTTTTTGTAAAACATCCCTCAGTTTGGGTTTGTCTGATGATTTTTCATGATTGGAATGAGGTTAGACATTTTTGGCAAAAGTACCACAAAAATGCCATTGTTTCTTTCTTGGTATGCCATATGAAGAGATTTATGATAATATGTTGTATTACTTACTGGTGACATTTACTTTGATGATTTGGTTAAGTTTGTGTCTGTGGGGTTTCTACACTCTCTTAAGTTACTATCTTTTTATTTTTAGTTGATAAATGTCTTGGGGAAGATAATTTGAGACTGCAAATCCTGCATTGCCTCAAACTTTTTTTTTTTTTAAGGTTTTATTTATTATAGAGAGAGCACATCAGCCTGGGGGAGGAGCAGAGGGAGAGGGAGAAGCAGGGAGCCCAACGTGGGGCTCCATCCCAAGACTCTGGGATCATGACCTGAGCCAAAGGCAGCAGCTTAACCGACTGAGCCGCCCAGTGCCCTTGCCTCAAACTTTTACCCACAAATATTAGCATTGATCTATGGATCTTGTCCGCAGCATTCATTACTGTGTATTTGCCTAATGCTGATTCTCTATATCTCTCTTTTCTTCTGTGTTTATTAATTGGGATTTTACTGTGAGGAAGTGCTGTCTTATCTCTAACATTTATTTATCTGATTGTTTGTATCACTATGGACTCCTGGATATTTATCTTGTTCTATGAATTAAAGTCTAATACTATCGTTTATTTTGTGGCTTAAATTGTTCCAACTTTAGCACTTAGGAGCTCCTTCAGGTTGGCTCCTGTGTTTTTATACCCCATCATTTTTTCAGCATTTCATTACTTTCTGGCACCACAAAATGTTCTAGTCTCATCTTGTGTTTTCCCTGCTTTAGGCCTGCTGGAGGAGGCCTTGAGGAGTCCAAGTTTCTTTTTTGGAGAATAGTGTTTAGAAACCAAGATTTGGTCCCTAAGGTATATATTGCTACTGGGGTGTTACTGCTCTTAACACCCTCTCAGTAGACAGAGCTGGGGGATTGTTTATATATATAGTAGCTATGTTACAAATGAATAACATAATCATACTGAAGGGGGTGGGGAAAAGACTAAATGTCTATTATAATGTTTATTTTAGGTATTTAGAAAGTTAGCAAATTCATTCAGAGCATAGATTGCATATGAATTTTAGGGGGACACTTTTCAGTCCATAGTGATTTGGATGATGTATCTTAATGTTCTTAAACAATGAATGTAATTTTAACTGAATGGGTTTACAATAAGTCTGTCTTCTGACAGTTGTGCCAGAGAATGAATCTGTGCTCATTTTCACAATAATTTGCCTTGGTAAATTAAGATATGGTAGTATATGGCATATACTATATGCCTTTTAGATCAGGATATATGCTCCTGTAAATGGGAGTGCTGAAAAAGTGCTGCAGGATCATTGCACAATTCCAGCATCTTTCTTTGGCAGTAGCTCTGCCCTTCTCTTGAACTCTCCTTATATCACGGCATGCTTTGGCTTTAGCTGTAACTTCTTTCAGCAGTATTCATATAGTTTCTATAAATTACAGTAAATTGCATTGCAGTATGTTTGTTATGCTCTTCAAAATGAAAAAAAAATTTTACCAATCTCTAATGGGCTATTGATCTTGATCCTGTTTCTTAGACCATTTTCTTGAAGAATTTAGAAGTGTAGCAATGGTTGATTTTAAAGATTCAGGTAAATACTTTTCCTTTGTTTGCAGCAGCTTCAACATTATTTTGGCCATTATGTTGAGACTGTTACTTATTAGAATGCAAAAGAAAAAGAAAAATGGAAGAGGTGTTGCTTGCTGTACTTTGGTCTGATAGAGCACCTTCAGATTATGATGTTATGTTGAACACTTTCATTAGCTGAGTGCTTATGATAGCACAGGAGAAAAATTTCCAATAAAAGGGAAATGTAATGTACAATTTCACATGTTTTAAGGAAAATATTTAAAAGAGAAATAGTGTTATAGTAAGTCTTAAAGTGTGAGGTTAATGTTACATTGTATTAGCAGTGTCTGGCATGATATTGAACAGTATAAGAATGATAGTAATTTTGTTTCTGTCCCTCCATAGGTATTCTAACAAACCTATTGGAGGTGTTGCCCACAAGGACTTTTATTGTGTTATGTTTTCTATCAGTAATTTTGTTTCTATCCCTCCATAGGTATTCTAACAAACCTATTGGAGGTGTTGCCCACAAGGACTTTTATTGTGTTACGTTTGGGCTCAGCTAGATCAGGCAGTATATTAGTAGCAGAATCTTGCTGAATGAGGGAAGCTATAATAGAAGCGGAGAAAATAGAAAGTTTCTCTTTTAAGGAGATAAACTCATCCCATAAATAGGAAGTGAATGAGGTTATAAGTAGATAAGGATTAGGGCAAACTGTTTGAGATGGAGGACAGGAAAATATGAGCCTCTCAGTTATCTATATTTAATGTGGCATTGGAATGGGTTATGGTGGCCAAAAAGAGGTTAATAAAACTGGTCAAACACTCTTAGTGAAGAGAAAATTTAAAGGTGGGTAACCACAGTTTAGCCAACTTTTTTTTTTTTTTTTTTTTTTGCCTTTGGTAGTTTAGAAAAGTGTGTCCTATTTGAGGTCATCATAGTAGTAATTTTTACTTCCCAGTTAACTTTCTGGTAGTACAATTTGGAATTGTCAGAGAACCATGAAGGGTGTAAGATTTTATCTAAGTTAGCCTGCCACAGTTTCATGGATACTGGAAGAAAACATGAAACTCCTGGGTCAGAGATAATGGACTTTATTACTCATGGCACAGCAAGCAGCATGAGCTTCATGCTCATGGTGGTTCCCCTTGCCCTTCAATGCTCATAAAGGTGATGTAAGTGGCATAGGTGGATCCTGCACTCGCAGTGAGTTTTCATCATAGCTGAGGAGCCCCAAGCTTAGGGAACCCTAATCTTTTATAATGGTCTACAAGTGTGTCTGCCTGGCTCTTGCTCCAGAGGGAGATGACATTGTAATTATGCTAAATAGTAAACAGGCTCACTGCTGTGGAGGGAGACATCATCTCTATTTTTCAAGGCTGTTGCCTATGAATATCTTTGAAAAGATGAAAGCAGTCGGGCCCTTTTTTGAAAAACTGTAGAAATATAAGAGACCCATGGAAAATTGTCTCCTAAGAGGAAGTGATGAGTGTGAAAAGTCCTTGAGCTCTGACTGTTCTTGGCTTTTGTACTCTGTTCTGTTTTTTCCAGCTTTTAAAACAGAGTTGGCAAACTTTCTCTGTAGTGGGGCAGATATTAAATATTTTAGGCTTTGTGAGCCATATGATTTCTGTCATAACTATATAACTGGTTGTTATAGCAGGAAAACAGCCATAGAGAGTATATAAATGGATGAATCTGGTTATGTTCCAGTAAAGCTCTATGGACATTGAAATTTGAATTTCATATGATTTTTAGACATCACAAAATATTTTTTTCAACCATTTAAAAATGTAACATCCATTCTTAGCTTGTGGGTCATACAAAAACAGGTGGCAGTTCACATTTGGCCTGCAGGCCGTAGTTTGCCAACCTGTATTATATGATGTATTTTAAAAATATAATACATTGTTTTAGTATAGCAGTCTTATATATGAGAAATCATAATTAACATTTATAGCAATTGATAGTTCTTAAAATGCTTTCTCATAAATTATCCTAATTTAGCTTCATAGTAAACCTGTAAGATAACCATTTTTATTTCTGTTTTATAGTGAGGAAACTAATGCATAGAGAAGGAAGATGAGATATCCAAATTCACAAAGCTAGTAAAGTGACAGAGCCAAGACTAAATATATTCTGGACTCTTCTCCATCTTATTGTACAGCTTAAACTTTTATAATCGGAGCTTCATGCCACTATATCTTTTTAATACCCATTGGTGCCAGAATGCTTAGAATTTAGTCTTTAATAAATAGTAATGATAATAATCATGTTCATTTATAATTTTCTTTATTACTACATTCTACTGTCTAGCTATTTTAATCTTTGATAATTGATGTTTTGACAAAGGCTGGATATGGGAGGTGAAGGACGTTTATTAAAGATTTGGCAGTTGGACAGTATAATTATTCATATACTATATTTCTTTTCCACATTTTCAAAGATAATTAGTTATTTTTATTTTCAGATGTACACTATGAAAATAAACGATAATCTTTTTCCCCCTAAATCATTTGTATTCATGCTAACTAATGCTTTCATTTATCTAGTAGTTTCATCATAATTTTTAAACTCAAGATGTTGAGAACATTTTCTATAATAATGTACTTTTTGGATTATTTCTCTATCAGGTGGTTGAAGATTATGCTGGAAGATGGCAGGTCCCTTTGCCACAGCTTCAGGTTCTTCAGACTGCACTTTGCTGTTTTACATCAGCCAGTGCATCATTCCCGGATGAATGTGAGCACGTACAGTATGTTTTGAGTAGCCTTGCTTTGTAAGTATGCTTTACTTCTTATAAAAGTATTATTTTTCTTGACATATCTGAGAATTGGGTTTTGATTATTTTCTCTGTGGAAGTAGCCTTTCCTAAAGTCTTCCCTCAAAAAGAAATTTCTAAAACCCTGGACTGTAAAAAAAAAAAAAAAAAAAAGAAAAGCAATTTCCATTTCTTCAATAAGTATTTAGGTTTAACTTTGAACATATAGCCATAATTTTACTTTTAGTTTTAGAGTTAATTGGAATTTTTGCATAGGTTCTTATGGTCATTGCCATCATTTTCCTTTTTTAATTCCCTAGCACTAATGGTAAGTCCCAAAATACAGCAATTGAGGCCATCATAGTTAGCAGAGGGACCTTAAATCAGGCCAGAAAGAGCTTAGGAAACTCCTGGTTTTTAAAAATACTTGTAGAGGAATTCAAGTCAAAGATCACAAACCTGAGCACTTGTGTTTATTCTTTTTGCTCTGGTAGATCCTACTAAAGTTATAGTAAAGACTTAAAGGGAGGAATACAGTGAAAAGAAAGTAGAGAAGAGCCATCAGTGAATGAAAGATTTCAAAAATTTTCTAGAGAGAACAGAGAAGAGTGAGTGGTCACTGAAACATGACAGAACAAGTCACAACTTCACTTTGTTTTGCGCATGTGCATGCACCTCAGATCACACATCACAGTAACATGTAAAATCATTTATCAACATTAGAAAATACAAGAGAAAATATCAGAGAATGTCTTGTAGGATCAGTATTATTTAGTGATATTCTTGTTTTATATATTTATTTTTATGTATGTGTGTACACTTGATTATTTGTAAAACATTTTAAAAAACTGTAGCAGTTAAAACAGAATTACCTTCTGCCTTATAAAAGGTCTAGCTTGTCTTGCCCCCTTACCCCCAGAATCCTAGAGAGGTGTAGAATTTGAATATGCAAGGTGTGAAATAGAGAGTAGGGAATGAGATACTTTGGGAGAATGCGGATAAAGGAGTTAATTGCAATTTTTCCATTCAGGCCAATCACCAAACCTTAGGGCCAAGTTGGGGTAGGGAAACAGAATTGCTACCTTTTTTCCCCCCTCTAAAGAATTAAATGACTTTGGAGCAATGACCTTTGCATTCTGGAAGTTAAAGTTTCCTCTTTGAGACAACTAGCTAATCACTTAATTACCCTAAAGAAAAACTTGTCAGTCACCAAAGTCTAGACATGCTCATTGAGCTCCCAATTAATCTGTTTATGGCCTTATTCTTAAATATTAATGGGGATTCAGGAATCCTCAGACAGTTGAGGAATGCCTTCAACATGAAAAAAATACAGTGAAAAACAAAAACTTTGGAAGAAAAAAAATTAAGAAAAATATAAAATCTATAATGTATATTTTCAGAGAGAGTTAATATGTGTAACATTAAAACATCAACATATCATGCTGTGTGAATGGAATAATGAGATACCAAAAATGAGTCTGTTTAAATTAAGGAAATCTAATGATGGTTACAATTTAAAGTCTGTAGGAGGAAATTTGGAGGGTAAAGTTGGAGAAATAATCCAGGATGTAAAACAGTACCAAAGAGAAGGAATGTGTCAGAAGAAAAAAAAAATGATATGGTGCCTTTATGCAGGAGGTTCATTATCTAACTAGTTGGAGTTCCAGAAAAAGAACTTAAAGAAAATATATTGGAGGAAAATTTTAAAGAAAAAATAAAAGAATTTTCCAGAACTGAAAGTCATGAACTTCCAGACTGAAAGAACTCAAGAAGTGCTTAGGACAGTAAATATAAGAGACACTCCGTTAAATATACCATTTGTGATTTCAAAATACCAAGAATGAAAAAACAGATTTGAACATCTTGTAGAGAGGAAAAACTAGGTTACCTACAAAGGGACAAACATCAAATTGCTATCAGTCTTCGTACAACTCATACAACTAACAATGGGTGGTAGACTATAATGAATCAGTGTCTTGAAAAATTTGAGGAGAAATTATTTTCAATATAGGATTTTATACTCATCCAAACTGTAAGTGAAGTGTGAGAGTTAGAACATTTCCAGGTATGTAAGGATGTAGAAGATTGACTTGTCGACATACCCTTTCTTTTAGGAAGTTATTAGAGAATGTATTCCAGAAAATGACAGTGGATTTAGAAAATAGTGGCTTTTTTACTTGAGATAGAGGGAAGAGAAGTCCTAGGATCACTGTTGAGTAGTAGGTCTCACAGATCACCTTGAAGAGGTAATATTCAGTAAAACTGGAGATTTGAGAGTAATCTAGAGAATTTAGAACCATTTAAGGTATTGATAAAAAAAAAAGGCAAGATAAAAAGAATTAGATACTCCAGGAAAATTAAAAATAATCTGAACAGGAAAAAACACAGAATTATAGCAAACTACTTCAATATGTACTGAGTGTTATTTACATAGTTTTTTTTTTTTTAAGATTTTATTTATTTAACAAAGACACAGCAAGAGAGGGAACACAAGCAGAGGGAGTGGGAGAGGGAGAAGCAGGCTTCCCGCGGAGCAGGGAGCCCGATGCGGGGCTTGATCCCAGGAGCCTGGGATCATGACCTGAGCCGAAGGCAGATGCTTAATGACTGAGCCACCCAGGCACCCCTACATAGTTTTCTTAATGTAAATGATGTTTACTGACTTTAAACTTTATAGAGTACAAAAATAATCATAGTTACAGAACAGAAGGAAATTATTAACCATTCAATATAAGATTATTTGATGGAAGTTACAAGTTAAAGTGAAGAATAAGGGCACTAAAAAATATCCTTCTATTCTTATTTTACAAAATGGAGTATCAGTAGTACATGAAACCATAAATAAATGTTTAAGTAAAGTTACAAAGATCAATAATAGAAGAAATAATAACCAATGGGAATGTGGAATTGGTTGTGTGAGGAGTTAAATTCTCTTCTCCCACAGCAGGAAATCAAAAGGTAATATTTTAAAATTGGTAAATAAAGAAATACTGACAAAGCTTATTACCAACAGCTATTAAAAATTTTGAAAGTTGTTAATTCTAGGCCATTGGACTAGTGAGAGAGAAGACTGAATTCTTTCTGTACAGTTAGCATTTTTAAATCTTGAAGATGTATTAATTTCATATATATGAAGTATATGGTCTTTTTGCTTTATATATGTATATAAAATTTAAAAGAGTACATGTACATTGTGTTTCTTTAAAAGTTTATTTGTAGATATTTAAAATTATATGAGAACTGTGTGAGGTGATGGATATGTTAACTAGCTTGATTATGGTGATAATTTCACTGTGTATATGTATATCAAAACACCAAGTTGTATACCTTAAATATATATAATTTCTGTTTGTCAATTATACCCCAGTGAAGCTGAAAAAAAGTTGTAGGAGGAAAGAGTTTAGAATATAACCTTATAGATTTGTAAGAGCAACGCAGTGTAAAGAAAGCTATATTATTTAAAAATATATATTCCTTTTATTTTTTTTTATGATGCCCAAATGAATATGGGAGATGTATCAGGACTTTCTGATTATAATTGGCAAACGTGCTCAAGCTAGCTTAAGCAAAAAAGAAGGGTGTGGGGGGATTTATTAGATGACTACACCATGGAAAAGCAAGGACTAGAACTAGTTTCAGGATTTTCTGAATCCAGAGAATAAAATATCATCTAGAACTGTTCTCCTCCTTTCTGTCTTCCCTTTTTTGTCTCCATTCACTCAGGGCTCCTGACAGTTCTGCGATGAAGCTTAGTTTATTAACCAAGAGAGAAGAACCTCCCTCCCCCCACATTTGTAATCCTCAAAATATTTTTGGGAACTTGAGCTCAGCCAACTTAAGTGCCTCCTGCTTTGACTAATAGCTGTGTTTAGGAGAGTATAGTAAGATTTTTGGCTCAGTCTGATGATCAGCTCACCCCAGGCTGGGGGAATGAGGATACTACATTTACAGGCCAATCAGAACCATAGAAATGTTGGAGGGGTAAGCAAGTTCCCTCAAGAAGTAAATGAGGGTGTGTGAGAGCTGCTAGGTAAACAAACATAACAGATGTCCACTACAAAGAATAATTTTATGTGTCATTTTGAAAACTACTGAAACAGTTTAGTTATTTTCTACTGATTTCTGAGGAAAAGAAAATAAGTATCAAAAGAAATACATTATTTGTAAGCAAGAAGTATTATTCTTGTTTCAGTGCCTGTTTGGATTTTTCCCCCACCTTTCACCTATATAATCTTTGTTAACATTCGTGTTATAATGGGAAATGCTTTTAAGGTTTTCAGAAGTACTTTTTTTTTTTTAATTTAACTCATTTGTTAGTTTCTGTTTCATTGCTTGCTATCTTTTTTACTACTGCTAATGAAAAAATAATGTATTAAGCAGAAGCAAATTTTTGTACAGTGTTAGGCAAAAGAAAGTAAACTATCTTAATGGTTTGTCAAAGAGTAATGTTTCTTATAAGGAAAACTCCCTGCATTATTTGAATTTACTTCAACAGAAAAGTTAATTGTATTTTTAATACCAGAAGAAAAATGAGGAAATAGCAACATGGTGATACTATTGAAAGAATAAAGAGTCTGTAAGTGTTCAGTTTATTTTAATAAATATATAAACCAGAAAATTCTTCTAATTCCATAATCATTCATTCATTCATTCATTCAGTAAATCTCTTGTGCTTGGTTCTAGGCTAAAATAGAAAATAAGAGAGATAAGTCCTTGTTCTCAAAGACCTTACAAAGCCTAAAATATATTAAATAAGCAGTCACAGTATTATGTAATTATAATTATGAAAGAATTACAGGGTACCATGAGAGAGTATAACAGGGGACTTGACTTGGTCTGGGAGGTCAGGGAAAATTTGCTGGGTGAGCTAACACTTGAGCTGAGCTCTGAATGAATGGTAACAGTTAATTAGATGAAGGAGCAGAAGAGTGCAAGGTGACTGGATAGGATGTCAGGATATTAATGGATTTCATTATAATTCATATCTTTGTTGAATTCTTGTTTGTGGTCCATATCATGTACTTAACGTTACTTACTCGACATACTAAAAAATTATAGGTGAGCTAAAGAGTTAAGTAATATCTATGAGATTTTGTTTTATATAAGTATATATATAAGTGTGTGTGTGTGTGTGTGTGTATAATATGTTAAACATATAAGTTACTTTATTCTGTGGCAGTATTATCTGGTCCATATGTCCACCTTCATAAAAGCCTGTTCCATCTTGTAAATTATACATATGTGAAGATGTACCTTCTGTACATCTGTAGACTGGGAGACTACAAAAACTACAGTTTTGTGAAGGTCTTTACAGGGAAGGAAGGTGTATTCTGTTTTTATTCATACTTGAGTTTGTTTTTTTTTTTTTAATTTTGTGGCAATGAATATAGTCATGTAGAGAATTGTTTTAAATTGACTAATTACGATTTTACCTAGGTTGACTCTTTCTGTAAGCGTATTTTCTAAAGAAATGAAGATTTAGCTGCGTGTGTATGTATGTCTGTATTTGCACTAAAAAGGACCTCAGGTTAAATCTCTTCTATAGATAAGAAAACTTAGGCCTGAAAAGTGTAGGGGACTTTTGCAAGTCTGAGTTAAGTGTTTTGTTTTTTTTTCCTATTGTTTTCTTGTTTTAGATTGGTTAAACACTGACTTCTGTTTTACAAAGCCAAACACCCTGAAATTAAGTGGATCTTTAGGCAGAGAACTTAGACTTTACCAGTTTTATATAAAATAAAAGCAAACTTTAATGCTGCCTTCCCAGCCACCTTTAGCCCAACAGAAAGTAAATGTTCATAGATTTTAGCATTCCACACAGGGTTCCATGATGGACAGTACCTATTTGCCTGGCAGCCATTTAAGGTTGATCTATATGATCCACTGGAGAGGGAACTAGTTCAGCTAGTAGTATTTATATGTGTAGTGGCAAATACTAAAAATGTATACCCTAATAATGCCAAGTTGCCTAGAAGAAAAGACCAAAAGGCCATCTCTTTCATGGAATTAAATGGTATATCAGTGTCTTATTTAGATTGGCTAGACATTCATGTGTTAGGCCACACCTGTAATGATAGATCAGTAACCCTTTCTGACTATGTTGCTAAATGTAATTATATTTCAAACATATTTTGTACCCAACTTCTATTCAACCAAGTTTTATTTGGTTGTATTTATAACTTAGGTCTAGGCTTCAACTAACTTAGGAAATAGCCTACAAATTAAAGGAAGAAAGGATAATTATAAAGGGCTGTTTTTTGGGGTGGGGCCAGATCCCACAAAAGGTGTTTGTCTTATGGCCCCAATCTGTATGTCCTTTCTCTGCAACATGGAGCACTTACTGCTTCTTGATTTTTTAATTTTTTGACCACATATTCAAAACCTCCAATTTTATCTCTATTATCTTTACAAATCATTTGTGGCAGGTGATCTCATTTATTTTATAGAGAAATCTAGGCTATCTAGCCTGCTATTTCTTTGTTTTCTCTCTTTAAAGAAATGATTTCTGGAGCGCCTGGCTGGCTCAGTAGGTAGAGGATGTGACTCAGTCTCAGGGTCATGAGTTCAAGCCCCACATTGGGCATGGAGCCTACTTAGACCTTAATTAATTAATTTAAAAAAAGAAATGATTTCCTTTTTGAGGCGATTGGTGATCTTAATTTAATTCCCATATTAAATTCTCTCAGCATTGCTTTGTTTTTCTTTACCATTAAATTAGAATATTTTGTTTTCAGGATTTGTTGTAGCTAAAGTCAACATTAGACAAACCTGCATGCATTTGTTTATACTGGCTATGTTTAGAAACTCAGCATTTCATTTGGTGCTAGTAGTGCCTAGAATTTTTTTCCTTATAATTTTGGCCTTTATTGTTCCATTTATTAATTTTGGGGTGAAGCAATTGAGACTTCATTTTATTGGCATTTAATAGTCATTTTATTGACAAAGAGAGAGGGATTATTAACTGGTATATTTGTGTTGACAGAGATGAAAAGTGATCAGGTGATGACATACCCTATTCCCATCCATGTTGATATATATCAGAACCTAGAGGTATATACATGTATAGTTTTATAAAATGGTATTTACTGCTTTTCTAATATAATTGAAGGAAGGCTTAATAATTCTTGGTCAGTGGAGATACACAAAAACTAGAGTGAAAAAGCAGTAGACTAAAAGCTGTTACTATTTTCACTGCTATTAGGAAGATTATTCTTTAGAAGAAGATGTATAGAGTCATTATGAATGGTATAAATACATGTTTGAATTTTTCTGAGTTTGAATGTCTTTATTTTGGGCTAAGCCAGATTCCTGAAAAACTACGGATTTGAACCTTTTAACTTTTCATCCCTTCCTCCTAATAGCTTTGGTTTGTAGAACTGGACCACAACATCATACTGTCAGCTTTCACTGTGGAATAAAACAAGAAGAAGAAAAAAAAAAGAAATGCTTCTGAAATTGTTGAAAAGATGACAGAGTTTTGCCCATTACTCCTTACACAGAAATCTTAAAAACATTCTCTTAGATGCACCTAAATTACATAAAAGCAAATATTAAGAGATCTAAAGGGAGAAATAGACAGTACTATAATAATGGTAGGAAACTTTAATATCCCACTTTCATCAATGGTTAGATCATACAGATAAAAAATAAGGAAACATTGGCCTTAAACAACACATTAGACCTGATGGACTAAACAGACATATACAGAATATTCTATCCAAAAGAAATAGAATATACATTCTTCTCATGTGCACAGGATAGATCATTTATTAGGCCACAAAAAGGTCTTAATATGTTTAAGAAGAATGAAATCATATTAAGCATCTTTTCTGACCACAGAGGTATAAAAACAAATCAATTACAAGAAGAAAACTGGAAAAACTACCAATATGTGAAGATTAAAAAGCATTCTGTTGAACAAATGGGTCAGAAAAGAAGTCAAAGAGAAACCAAAAAATACCTTGAGACAAATGAAAATGGATATATGTACAACATACCAAAACTTACAGGATGCAGCAAAAGCAGTGCTAAAAGAAAGTTCATAAAGATAAATGCCTACTTTAAGAAGCGAGAAAGCTCAAATAAATAACCTAACTTTACATTGCAAGGAACTAGGAAAAAAAGAACAAATGAAGCCCAAAGCTGATAGAAGGAAATAAATAACAAAGATCAGAATAGAAATGAGAGACTAACCAAAAGAAAAGATCGATGAAATTAAGAGCTGATTCTTTGAAAAGAGAAGCAAAATTGAGAAACCTTTATCTAGATTCATCAACAAAAAAAGAAGACTCGAAATCAGAAATGAAAAAGACAGTACAAGTGATACCACAGAAATACAAAGGATAAGAGACTGAACAGTTATACACCAACAAAATTGACAACCTAGAAGAAATGGATGAATTCCTAGAAGGGCACGATCTGCCAGACTGCATCATGAAGAAATAGAAATCTGAACAGACTAATTACTAGAAAGGAGATTGAATCAGTAATCAGAAACTTCCCAACAAACAAAAGTCCAGGACAAGACGACTTCACTGGTGAATTCCATCCAATATTCAAAGAAGAATTAATATCAGTCCTTTTCAAACTACTTCAAAAAACTGAGGAGGCAGGAACGTTTCCAAACTCATTTTACAAGGCCAGCATTACCTGGATACCAAAACCAGAAAGGGATACCACAATAAAAGAAAAATGACAGGTCAGTATCCCTGAGGAGCATAGTTACAAAAATAGTCAACAAAATATCAGCAAACTGAATACAACAGCCTATATTAATAAAGGATCACACACCATGATTAAGTGGGTTTTTTTCCCCAGGGGATGCAAGGATGGTTCAAGCATTCACAAATCAATGTGATATAGTACATTAATAAAATAAAGGATAAAAATCATTATGATTCTCTCAATAGATGCAGAAAATCATTTAAGAAAATTGAATATCCATTTATGATAAAAACTCTCAACAAAGTGGGTATAAGGGAACATACATCAACATCATAAAGGCCACATATATCACAAGCCCACAGCTAACTCATACTCAGTGGTGAAAAGCTGAACGTTTTCCCTCTAAGAGGAGGATGCCCATTCTTGCCACTTTTATTCACATAGTAGTGGAAGTCTTTGCCAGAGCAGTCATGCAAAAAAAAAAGTCATCCAAATCAGAAAAGAAGTAAAACTGTCTCTGTTGGCAAATGATGTGATATTATGCATAGGAAACTATGAAGAAAACTGTTAGAACTAATAAAAAAAAAGTTAATAAATTTGCAAGATGCAAAATCAGTGTACAAAAATGTTGCATTTCTGTGTACTAATAATGAACTGCCAGAGAAATTAAGAAAACAGTCCTATTTACAACTGTATCAAAAAGAATAAAATACCTAGAAATAAATTTCACCAAGGTAGTGAAAGACCTGTACACTGAACACTATGTGGCACTAAAGAGAAATTGAAGAAGACACAAATAAATGGAAAGATACTCCATACTCATGGATTGGAGGAATTAATGTTAAAATGTTCGTACCACCCAAAGCAATCTCCAGATTCGGTGCAGTCTCTATCAAAAATCCAATGGCATTTTTCACAGAAATAGAACAAATAATTCCTACGATTTGAATGTAATGAAGGAAGAACAAAGCTGGAGGCATCATATGACCTGAATTCAAACTATATTACAAAGCTGTAGTAATCAAAACAGTATGGTATTAGCATAGAAACAGACACATAGATTGATATAACAGAATAGAGAGCCCAAAAGTAAATTCACGCATATATGGTCAGTTAATTTACATCAAAGGAGCAAAGATTATATATTGGGGAATGGACCATCTCTTTAGTAAATGGTGCTGGGAAAACTGGATAGCCACATGCAAAGGAATGGAACTAGACCACTGTCTTAGACCATACACAAAAATCAACTCAAAATGGGTTGAAGACTTGAACTTAAGACTTGAAACCATAAAACTCCCAGAAGAAAACATAGGTGATAAGGTCCTTGATGTTAGTCTTGGCAGTGATATTTTTGGATTTGACACCCAAAGCAAAGACATCAAAAAGCACGATAAACAAGGGGGCTTACATCAAACTAAAAAGCTTATGCACAACAAAGGAAACCATCAACAAAATGAAAAGCAGCCTACTAGATGGGAGAAAATATTTGCAAATCATCCATCTGATGAGGTGGTTAATATCCCAAAGATATAAAGAACTCCTATAACTCAATAGTAAAAACCCAAACAATTTAATTAAAAAATGGTCAGAAGATCTGAATGGACATTTTCCCAAATAAGATATGCAGTTGGCCAACAGGTATATGAAAAGGTGCTCATTACTAATAATCAGGGAAATGCAAATCAAATCACAGTGAGTTACCACCTCACACCTGTTAGAATGGCTAGTATCAAAAATACAAGAAGTAGTAAGTGTTGGCAAGGATGTGAGAAAATGGAAATCTTGTGCCCTGTTGGTGGGAATGTAAACTGTTGCAGCCACTATGAAAAAAGGTGTGGCGTACCCTCAAAGAATTGAAAGTAGAACTGTTATATAATCCAATAAGTCTTCTGGGTATTTATCCAAAGAAAACAAAACCATTATCTTGCAAAGATATTGTTACCCCTATGTTTATTATAGTATTATTTACAATAGCTAAGACATGGAAAGAACCTCAGCTCCCATCGATGGATAAATGGGTAAAGAAAATGCGATATATATATTATCA
Source organism: Eumetopias jubatus (assembly GCF_037043125.1). Lineage (NCBI taxonomy): Eukaryota > Metazoa > Chordata > Mammalia > Carnivora > Otariidae > Eumetopias > Eumetopias jubatus. The sequence goes on from NW_028274807.1 coordinate 40,408,991, forward strand.
TTATCAGGAGCTCATTCCTTTTTGTGCTGAATAGTATTCCATTATATGGATGTAGTACATTTTGTTTATGCATTCAGCAATTAATGGATATTTGGATTGTTTCCAATTTTTGGCTTTGAACATTTGTGTATTATTAAGTCTTGTGTGGACAAATGTTATTATTTCTCTTGAGTAGCTACCTAGGAATGGATGTTATATGTTATGTTTAACATTTGTTCAACACAGAACTGCCAAACTGTCCAAAGTAACTATACCATTTGAAGTTCTAACCAGCTGTCTGGGGGTGGGGGCTTAGTTTCTCCACATCACTAACACTTTTTATACTATTTGTCTTTTTTATAATAGCCATTCTACATAACATTGTAGTTATGTGGTGGTATCTCATTTTGGCTTTAATATGCATTTCCTCAGTGCTGTTGATGGCAACCATCTTTTTGTATACTTATTTGCTAGAGCATGTCTTCTTTGGTAATGTGTCTATTCAAATCTTCTGCTCATTTTTCAGTTGGATTGTTTGCCTTATTGAGTTAGGACTTTTTTTATATATTCTGTTTATACATTCAGTATCAGATAAGTGATTAGTGAATACTTCTACTCTAGCCTCTCTTCATTTTCTTATTGGTATCTTTTGAAGTTTATGGTTGGTTTTAAGAAATTTGATTGTAATTTGCCTTGTGTAGTTTCCTTTATGTTTCTTGATCTTAAGTTTCTTGGGTCTTTGGACTTAATAAATTTAACCAAATTTGGGAAATTTTATAAAAATAAAAAGATTTTTATTTTTGAGTAATCTTTATACCCAACATGGGGCTCACACCACAATCCTAAGATCAAGAATTGCATGCTCTACTGACTGAGCCAGCCAAACACCCTCAAAAATTATTTTATTTTATTTTTTAAAGATTTTATTTATTTATTTGACAGAGAGAGAACACAAGTAGGCAGAGCGGCAGGCAGAGGGAGAGGGAGAAGCAGGCTATCCACTGAGCAGGGAGCCTGACGTGGGGCTCGATCCCAGGACTTCTGGGATCATGACCTGAGCCGAAGGCAGTTGCTTAATGGACTGAGCCACCCAGGCGCCCCCCTCAAAAATTATTTTAGAAAGCATCATTATGTTTTCTTAAGGGATGACACTTGAAGAGAATCCACAAAGGATCCACAGTTTACTGATGGTTCTGTTCATTTTTATCAGTCCCTTTTTCTTTTGGTGTGTTTTATTTTAAGAATGCTCTCTCTTGTTTTCACTGATGTTATCTTCTGCAGTATCTGATTTGACATTAATCCCATGTAATGTATTTTTCATCTCATACATTTTTTGATCTATAAAAGTTTTATTTGGGTTGTTTATATCTTTCTTAACATGGTTATTCTTTACCTTAGGAGTTGGCAAACTATGGCCCATGGGTCAAATGCTGCCCATGCCCCTCCCTTTTAATATGGTTTCCAAGCTAAGAATAGTCTTTGTATTTTTAAAGATTTATTTATTTTATTATTAATTAATTTATTTTTAAATATTTTATTTATTTGGCAGAGAGTGAACAGGAGAGCACAAGCAGTGGGAGAGGGAGAAACAGGCCCCCTGTCGAGCAGGGAGCCCGATGCAGGACTCCATCCCAGGGCCCTGGGATCATGACCTGAGCCGAAGGCAGTCACTTAACCAACTGAGCCACCCAGGCACCCTAAGGTTTATTTTATTTGAGAGAGAGAGAGAGAGAGAGAGCACGCAGAGGGAGGGGCAGAAGGAGAGGGAGAAAAAGAATCTAAGGCAGACTTTCTGTTAACCATGGAACCGGACTCGGGGCTTGATCTCATGACCTCCCAAACCTAAAATATCTGGCAACCCAGCCTCCACCCTAAATATAACAGTAGAGGAGGGGCACCTTGGTGGCTCAGTTAAGCATCTGCCTTCAGCTCAGGTCATGATCCCAGGGTCCTGGGATGGAGCCCCGTGTCAGGCTCCCTGCTCAGTGGAGAGCCAGCTTCTCCCTCTTTGCTGCTCCCTCCCTGCTTGTGCTCTCTCTCTCTCTGTCTCTGTCAAATAAAAATCTTTAAAAAAAAAAAACAGTAAAGGAATTTGAAACTGGTGGTATACTGAAGGTCATGATAGCAAAAACATAACTCAAACCCACTTAATTCATGACTAGATTTACTTAAATTTCCATAATAAAGGCCTAATGGAAGAAAAGGCATGTCTATCCCCTGGTATAAATACTATTAACATCAGTCTATGCTGTTGTATATCATGAAATCCAGCTTTCAGCTAAAAGTTATTGACACTATCAAGAGAAAATCAATTAGAAGAACTAAATTCAGGTATAAATGCTTTAGTGGAAAAGGTTGATAACATGGTTAAATATTGGGGATTTTAGCAGAGAGATGGGACACTTTAAGAACGATTCAAATGGAAATGCTGGAAATGGAAAACACAATAATAGATGATGAATGCCTTTGATGGGCATATCAGTAGAGTTGACACAGTTGAGGAAAGAATGAACGAACCTGAATGTAAGTCAATAGAAATTACCCAGACTAAAAGTAAAAGAGAAAAAGAGAAGAAAAAACAGAGCACTTAAAAAAGAGCTTTAGGGAAATATGAAACTGTATATGTCTACTAGAATCCTAGGAGAAGAAAAATGAGGCTGAAGAAATACTGCTAAAGTGATGGCCATGAATTTTCCAACTATAAAGAAAGACATCCAACCACAGATCCAGGAAACTCAGAAGCAGGATAATTTCAAACATATACACCCTGACCTACCACCTAGATCACCTAGATCCATCACATTCAAACTCTGAAAATCAGAGAGGAAATCTTAAAGGCCACCAGAGTAAGGCATTACCTAATTTAGAAGATTAAAGAAATACAGCAGACATCTCAGAAACCATGCCAGTCAGAACACAATGAAGTGGGGCGCCTGGGTGGCTCAGTTGGTTGAGCGACTGCCTTCGGCTCAGGTCATGATCCTGGAGTCCCGGGATCGAGTCCCACATCGGGCTCCCTGCTCAGCGGGGAGTCTGCTTCTCCCTCTGACCCTTCTCCCTCTCATGTACTCTCTCTCTCTCATTCTCTTAAATAAATAAATAAATCTTTAAAAAAAAAAAAAAAACAAAATGAAGTAACATCTTTAAAGTGCTGAAAGAAAAAAAAATAACTCTCCAGTCAGAAGGAAATTAAAGATGTTTTCAGGGAATCAGAAACTGAAATTATTCATTTCCAGAAGATGTGAACTACAAAAGATACCATACTAATACGATGCCAGACAGAAAATCTACCCAAAGAAATGAAGAGAGCTGGTAATGATAAAAACTGAAGATAAATATAAAATAGAATTTTCTTATTTTTAATATCTGTGAAACATAACTGCCTAAAGCAGAAGTTGGTAAATACTGTTTTAAAGGGGCAGGTTTTTTTAGACCTGCAGACTATAGGGTGTTGTAACTACTCAACTCTGCTCTTGTAGCACCAAGGCAGCCATAGACAATACACAAATGAATGCATGTAGCTGTGTCTCAATAAAACTTTTACAAAAACTGGCAGGCAGCCTATGGGTCATATTTTCTAAATGCTGAGATTACAACAAGAATTGTAGTGAAGCACTGTTGGTTTATAGCATGTTTAAAATGAAAATGAATGACAAGAATAGCACAAAGATTATTATACCTAAAGCAGCATGATATCTGAAGGCATAACGGGATTTGTTAAAGATATATATTGTAAATTCTAGGGTAATCACTAAAAACATTGAATACAGAGGTGGATATATTAAGACTAAGTGGAGATAAAATGGAATTATGAAGTTACTTAATCCAAAAATAGGTGGAAGAAGAGGTCAAGTGCAATAGTGAACCAGGTAGAATAGAAAATAGCTATTGAGAGAATAGGTTTTAATCTAAGCACATCAAAAATTATATTACATGTAAATGGTCTAAACCTATTAAAAAAGACAAAAGTTGGTTAGTTGGATAGAAAAACAAGATCCACTAACATATATAACCATAGCCTTATGCCCTTTTTATGTAAACAGATACACACTTTTTTTTTTTTTTTTAACAATATTATATCTTAGAGAGTACTCCTTGGAGATAAAGATTTAGTTCAAGTCCCTGTTTATACCTCATAGTATTGTGTAGATGTACCAGTTTATTCCATCATATCTGCTAATGATATATATTTGGATTGTTTCTATTATTTTCCTATTATAAATAGTGCTATGATTAATATCCTTTTGCATGCATTTTTTTGTTTTTGCCAGTAGATTTTTAGGGTGGGTTCCTAGAATCTGTGTCAAAGAATGGATAGATATGTAATTTTGCTAAGTAGTCCAAAGTTTTCTTTATAACAGCTCATACCATCTTGCATTCTCACCCACAAAATTAGTCCTTGTTTACATTCAACTTTACCAATTTTGTGTTATCAAACTTTTGATTTTTTTGCTAATCTAACAGAGGGGTAATGGCATTTTCGTGTATTTTTTAAAAAAGATTTATTTATTTATTTATTTTAGAGAGAAAGCACAAGCAGGAGGGGCAGAGAGGGAGGGAGGGAGAATTCTTAGCAGACTCCATGCTGAGTGCAGAGCCCAATGCAGGGCCCCATCTTACGACCCTGAGATCAGGACCTGAGCCAAAATCAAGAGGTGAATGCTCAACCAACTGTACCACCCAGACAGCCTTCAGTGTAGTTTTAATATGTATTTTCTTTTCTTTTTAAGATTTTTTATTTATTTGAGAGAGCAAGAGAGCAAGAATGGAGGGAGGAACAGAGGGAGAGGGACAAGCAGACTCCACACTGAGCAGAGCCTGACATGGGGCTCCATCTCACAACCCTGAGATCATGAGCTGAGCCAAAACCAAGAGTCTGATGCTTAACCAACTGAGCCATCCAGGCACCCCTTAATTTGTATTTTTCTTATTGTGAGTGAAGTTGAACATCTTTTTGCATATCCTTACAAACCATTATTTTTTCATTTATCTTTTGATTTTACTTATGTTGTTTGTATTTTTAGACATTTTAAAATGTATTTAAAATTTGTCAGTATTCCTCTATTGCTCTTGCATCTTGAATCATAGTTAATGATTTAAAGAAAAATGATTTGTCTATAACCAGGTTATATGGGATTTTTTTCTGATATTTGTAATGTCCAATTTTTTATATTTAAGTTTTTGATCCACTTTGAATATTTTCTTGTTTGGAAGCTAGAGTGAATCAGTTTTGTCTTATAACATTTGACTATCCAATACAAAGAAGTCAACTTTTTCCCTACTGATCTGAGATGCTGCTTTTGTCATATATGCATTTTTCACATCAGTTGGTCAATTTTTGGATTTTTCATTTCATTAGGCTCTTTGTTCATCTGCCAATACAATGGTGGTTCAATTATAGAGGCTTTACAAAATGTTTTAATACTGGCTTGCTCCTTTTCATTGCTCTTACTGTTTCATGGTTTTTCTAGATACTCAACTTTCTAGATAATCAATTCTCCTACCTCCACAAAAAGATGCAGGTACTTTTATTTATATGTAAATTTTAAATTACCTTCCTCCAGTCTAAGGACACTGGAACAATAATGCTAAAATTTCTCCTTCCAACTTAAATGCTATTTATGTCATGTATTTTTGCTGTATTTTAAAGCCCAGATGAGATTATTTCTTCATGGTGTCAAAATTTGTAGCCTATATATTCACTGATTTGCATCTTAGATCCTTCTTGCTAATTTAATTCCCTATTTGGAAACAGTTCTATTTTTCTGTGGTTGTTTATACATTGTTTTTTTTATATTTGATGTTTTATAGTTTACTGTGATTAGCTAGGTTTAGACTTATTTTTATTAATCCTTATGGGGTTTCCTGGGCTTCCTAGATCTGAGGGTTGGTATTTTTCATCAATTATGAAAAAGTCTTATCTTGTTTTTGTCTTTACCTCATCTCTCTTTTTTTTTTTTGTGCAAGTATAATTAGACGTCTTAGATATGTACACTCCGTTCCCTGTATCTCCAGTTCTTGCTTGCCGTTTCTGTTTCTTTGTCTTGCTCTGTTGTATTCTATATTAGTAAGTGGATTTCTTGCATTTGGATAGTTAAGCATCATACTTCAGTGGAATTTTCCTATGGTGGATAAATACACAAATTCACATTCTTGTATTTCAGGGTGAAAATTACTTATATGCTACAGGGACCCAAAAAAAGAATAGTAATTCTCATAACTACCAAACAATCTACTGTGTGTCTTATTTTCAGGAAGTCTGGTACTTTATTACCATTTGTAATAGATGAGAAAATATAATGATGGCAGCATATAGTTTGTTTCATAAATAGGGACTGTACCAGTACTCGAGTTATTTAAACTTGCATAACTCATAGCAATATACTGATTGATGCAAGTCAAATGAGTATGATTATATATGGTATAATTTTTTAAATTCAAAGGCATGCTATTTATTATGTACATAACCCACTATAAATAATTTATGTTTTTATAGAAATCATTTTAAGTAATTCTATTTTGAATAAATATTTCAATTGATGTAAATGAACTTTAGTTAACTCATAACTTGGACTAAGGTTAATTATAAATTGATTAGTATATCGACTGGTAATATTAAATATTGTATTAAATATACATTATACAAACATTAAAAATATTAAACATATTCAAAATTAAAAACTGATATTAACATACACTAATAAATTTTTAGAAATCCTTTGATGAGTTTAGTCATATATCTTAAAAAGCTTCATAATTTAAGTGAAGAAAAATTGATGTCTTATGTTTCAACAAAATTGACAGTACACAGCAGAGAAGAACAAATCTATGAAGATCTTGTGTTTCCTCTTAGATTATTGAAGGAGGAACTTTGATGGCAATGTTAATAATAAAAATTAACAGTACTTTTATTATTAGCGCATCAGTAGCACAACCAGGGATTGATTGTTCTAAGTGCTTTACAAAAGATAGTTATTGTTTCTATTTTATAAACAAATAAACTGAGGCATGGAGCTATTAAGTGACTTGCCCAGGGTTACATATGAAGAAAGTGGTGGAGCTGAGATTGAAACCCAAACACTGTGGCTGTAGACCATGGGTGAGTAAAGGGCCAGACAGTAATATTTAAGGCTTAGCTCATAAGCTTTCTGTTACCACTACTCAATTCTGTCATTGTAGTGTGCAAGCAGCCATAGCCAATATGTAAATGGATGGGTATGGTTGTTTCCTTATAATACGTCATTTATTGACAGGATATTTGAATTTCAGATCATTTTTACCTGTCACGAAAAGTTATTCCAGGTTTTTCTTTTCTTCTTCTTCTTCTTCTTCTTCTTCTTCTTCTTCTTCTTCTTCTTCTTCTTCTTTTAACAATTTAAATATGGCTAACTATTCTTATCATGCATTATTCAAGAGGCTGTCATTGGGTCAGATTTAGCCTGTGGATAGTAGTCTGCCAGCCCTGCTCTAGACTGCTACATATATTTTGGGGGTCCTACTTTGTTCTAGTCTGGACTCACCCTCCACCATATAGACTTTTCTTCCATGAGGGCTAGGTAACTTGATCTCTAAACATTTAGTTGATCCTTTATACCAGTCAATAGGAAATACAACAGGTTTGAAACCTGAAGTTTCTACTTCTATATATAATCTAGATTTTTCCCCTAGTGATTTCACTACCACATAAATACTTGTTTACTTCCCTGAAACCCTAAGACAGAGCTAGCTAGATTTGTTTTTATTTACTGTTACTTTGCATGCAGTTTTAACATTTTATTATCATTATCATAGAGTTGGGCCTTGTTATTGAGGTAGCCGATAGTGGGGCCTGCACAGATCTCTGTCTTTTGTAATGTTGGCTCCCCTTTCATGTTCACATAAATCAGACATCATATAATTCTGCATATTTGTTGGATTCTGTACAAGGTCACATGCATCTGCATACTCATATCTAAATATACTCAATAGCACATTTTATTTCTACTAAAAACCTTTGCTATCTCTCTCCCTCTTTTAATATAATTAATTAATGGCCCTAGCAGTCAGTACTATCTACTCAACATAATGATGCAATCCCTTTCCCTTCTACTTAGTGCAAACTTAATGCAGTGCAAACTTAATGCCTGTGTTTCAACAGGTTATAATATATATGTAAAGTACAATACTGTGATAGTACAGAATCAGCTATATGGAGAGAAGGAAGGGAATTTGAGACCAGATTCCTAGGTAAAATTGTGTAAATAGGTCTTGAGGAAGCAAAATAGATCCAAAGACCATAAGAGCATAGGAGTTAAGGAAATGGGGAGAAGCTTGCTGTGATTGGAGAGCATGAAATTTCTGATAAAAGTTATGTGTGTAAATATAGTTTTGAATCAGACATAAAAGTTTTTATATCATGATAAGGAATTTGTATTTCCTGCTGTAGATTAATGATCTCAAATATCTACATAGAATGGGAAGGGAATGATAGTAAAAAAATAAGTTAAGCAGCTAGTATGTTGGAGAAGTGGACGGAGACTGGCAAATTGGAAAGGAGGTTCGTGTTCTGTCTAAAGGCAGTAGCTGCTCAGCTTTTGTCACAGAGAGATGCAAACTCTGTGTTATAGGGGTTCCTGTTTTATAGGAGCTCAGAGAAATCTAGATTTAATCTGAAGTAGCAAAGTTTTTAAATATTAGCAACTAAAATATTTTTTAAAAATATTTTATCCATACAAAATAAGTGTGTCAGCTGAATGAATGTCTTTGCTTTTAGATGGTACAATCCAAAAAGCAGTTTGTAAAGTCTGTTAAGTAGTCAAATCATTCTGTGTTTTAGGATGATAACAACGGCAGCTATATTAAACACGTACTTAGGAGTGAGTGAGTGTGGAATAGCATAGGAAGGGTCTATTAGAAATTTAAAGATGATGTAGATGTGACTTAATGGTATAGGGATAGAGAGGATTCCGAGGTACATTGATGGGGCTTTTTTCATATTCATTGATAGGAAAATAAATAATTGCAAAAGCGTTAATAATGACAATTCTTTACATTCCTGGCCCCCAAATTCTGTTTTACTTAATGTGGAGTCAGTTGCTTTTACCAGTTTGTTGCATATCCCTCTAGATACTTTGACAATATGCATTGGTATTCATGGGCCCTCTCTCCCCTCCCTCCCTCCACACAAATGGTAATGTAATTAATATATTTCTGCATCTTTTCTTAACAGTATATCTTGGAATTTCCTCTTGTCTATTCATATAGATTTAAGTGTATTCTCACTAATATTCTCATTAACATTTGTATTATATTTCATTGTATGGGTGTATTGTAATTAATTTTCCCAGTCCCCTGTGGTAGACATTTAGTATGTTTCTATTCTTTTGCTATTACAAATCATTTGTGGATGCATATCCCTATATAGTCTTTGAGCTAATATGTGTATATTTGGCTGATTTAGTTCTATAAGTGGAATTGCTAAGTCAAATGATTATGGGCATATTGTAAATTTTCTGATGACTGTTACTGCGTTGCCCTTTAAAAGTGGTAGTACCTCCTACCACACCTCCAACAGGATACCAGAGCTTATTTCTCTACATCAGAGCCATCGTAGAATATGTCCACATTTTCATTCCTATCATAAATATGATAGGAAAGGTATTTCATCTTCATAAATTTTTACTTATTTGAGTAAAGTAGAACATCTTTTCATATTTGAAAAAAAATTCACTTGTGTTTCTTTTCTGTGAGGTAGTCCTCTCCCAGTGTTTTACCAGGTTGTTAACTTTTTCTTCAGGGGTGTCTGGGTGGCTCATTGGGTTGTGTATGACTCTTTTTTATTTATTTGACAGAGACAGAGATAGAGCAGGAACACAAGCAACAGGAGTGGGAGAGGGAGAAGCAGGCTTCCCCCCAAGGAGGGAGCCCAATGTGGGACTCGATCCCAGGACCCTGGGATTGTGACCTGAGCTGAAAGCAGACGCCTAACGACTGAGCCACCCAGGCGCCCTAGGTTGTGTATGACTCTTGATCTTAGCTCAGGTCTTGATCTCAGGGTCATGAGTTCAAGCCCTGCATTGGGCTCCACGCCCAGCGTGGATCCTACTTAAAAAATAAATAAAAATTACTTGTTTAAGCTTTTTAATTAAGGAAATCAACAAAGATTCTTTCTCTATATATCATTTTCTTTGACTTCTTTTATATATTTTGGTCTGTTGACATTTAAAAATTGTTTTTAACTACTTTAAAGTTAGTTAGTTAAAGTTTTATAAAATATGTTATGGGGCATGGTTATTTAGAAGTATTTATTATGTAATACTTGGATCTTTTATATAATTTTTTTAAAACTACATAGTCTCATAGTTGTGTTTGCATTCTAAAAACTTCATTCTTAGAGATTAATTTGGATTAAAGGCAAAAAGTGATTAAAAAATACAACTTTGGGTATTCCTAGTTGAGGATCTTGTAGGTGAATTAAAATCTAAGGATTCTGTGGTATTTGTCATTTGCTCTACTTTAGGACTGCTAAGTAATACTAAATAATTTTCATAGTTTTTCATGCTCATGATTAGGAAATAAGTCATATTTCTTCCTGTATGAAATTATGAATTATTAAAGACACATGAAGTATTTAGTTTATTTAAAAAGGAGGAACCACAAACTTTTGGGCTGTCTGTCACGAGTGGGATAATCAAGGTAAGCCCAGTTTGAGAACCCATGTATCGTTTATTAGATACCTAATTGGTGATACTACTATAACATAAATGTTGGCAGAGAGTTTCACAGTGACTAATTTTCTTATACCTTTGTGTTAATTTTATCCATCCTTTATATCCATCTGAAGAAAATTAGATTTTGAATTTTCTAAGGGGCCCATTGTACAAGGGTGAAGCTGGACCCATTTTAAACCATCTTGACGTGTAGCAACATTTTTGCCACCTGGTGTACCACTGCGTTTTTGTTTTTTTTTTTGCATTGTGAACACTGGTAGGCATGAGTAATGTAATTGTTCATTCTGTAGTTCTAGAACTTCAGTATATTTCTTTGTATTTTCTTTGAAGACACTTCTATTAAAATTTCACTGAAAACCTAACATGAATCTTAAATGATCAATGTAATGATTCAAATCTGGCTATTTTAAAACCACATGTCTGATATTACATAACTTTTATCTCTTGAGAATATTTTAAATTGGGGCAAAAAAAAATTAAAGAAGCAATGAAAGTTATTATTCACTTATTCTTTCTAGGAGCTTCTTTGAGTTGCTGCTGTTCTTTGGAAGAGATGAGTTTTATGAAGAGCCCCTAAAGGATATTCTTGGATCATTCCAGGTAAAACAGTTTACTCTTTCACATTTTGTCTATGTTTAACACATGAGTTATTCTCCCCCTAAAAATGATATATTGATTGTTTATTGCTTTTAAGTTTTTATATTTACTAAGATGGCAATGGTTAGAATCCTATATATTTTACTAGCAGAAATATAAGGTTCTTAAAAATTAACTTTTAGCTATATTACTAAAAGCTGTTCAAATTAACATTCCAGTTCCACATTTGCTAGACCAGAGCTTGCTACTACCACCCTTGTAGATTCCTAAGCACATCTTGCACATATACTCACACTTTTTATTGCTATAGGCTTTGGTTTCAAAGCCCCATGTAGAACTCAAGAAGGACTCTTCTTGTCTAGCTTAAAAGCCGGCTGTCTGTCCCATGTCACTTTTTCCCCTTGGCTATATCCTGATTTTCTCATTTATTTTCTCAATAGCCTTCTCAAGATAGGAAGCAATTTTTTTTTTTTTTTTTTTTGGCACGTACTATATGAGAGGAGAAAGTAAATCCTGAAGGGAATGACAAAGATCCAAAGACCTGTAGACGCAAGAACATTTGATCATTGATCTTTTTACCATTTACTTGGGAAGCAGTACCTAGTACTATGGCTCACTAATATGTCCTTGTCATCTCATCATTATTCTCTAGAGTGGAATAAAGGAAGATGTACTTTGAGCTCCATCTAGGGGTAAAGTGTTCAGACATCTTACATTTATTCCTATTATGTGTTAGTAAGAGAGGCTTGTGGTCAACCAGGAGTCCATCTTAAGGAAGGAGATCAGCATAGTAACAGAAACGTCATGCAGTGCTTTCTCTTACCTGGAATTTTTATTTTGTATTTATTGAAAGAGAGCTTTTAGACTGAATTAAAATAGATTTTTATGATTGCTCACTCTGGTGCATACATAGACATAGGAAAATTAGAAGCAGACTTAAATGGCTAAGATATATCTAGAACTTCTTCACTTTTGGAATCTGACTCTAGATTTGTTTTTCCACTCAGTCACTGTCTGTTTTTCTATACCATTTTGTCTTCAGTGGCACAGAAGGTAGCATTCCTAAAATAGTTGATAAAAGAGCTAAAAGCCATTGGCACTGGGCTTTTAAAAGCTTAAGCTGTTTTTTTTTTATTAAGATTTTATTTATTTATTTGACAGAGACAGAGACAGCGAGAGCAAGAACAGAAGCAGGGGGAGTGGGAGAGGGAGAAGCAGGCTTCCTGCCAGGTAGGGAGCCTGATGTGGGACTCGATCCCAGGACCCTAGGATCATGACCTGAGCCGAAGGCAGACGCTTAACGACTGAGCCACCCAGGCGCCCAAAGCTTAAGCTGGTTTTAGGGTTCTGTTTAACCAGCCAGCTTTTGACTCCTGCTTCAGAGTATTGTTAAATTACATTAATTGCCCTATGCCCTCCCCATACCATTTGCCTCCCACAAGTTAAGAGTGCTCTGCTAGTCTGTTGCATTTTATTCGGAGTCACCAGTATACCTTTTTGCAAGTTTTCATGCTGTCTCTTTGAATGTCCATGGATACAGAATGACAACTACCTTGCGATCATTACCAGGCTGGCTTGGATTCTAAGATAGTGTTGACTATAAAACATACTCTGATTTTAGAGTTGTAAAAATAGGAAAAAAATGCATCTTAGAATCAGTAAAACTAGGTATATTATATTAAACATTCTACTTGCTTAAATTTTTTTTGAGTTTATTTATTTTTTTTTTAGTAATCTCTACATCCTATGTGGGGCTTAAACTCATGACCCTGAGATCAAGAGTCCTATGCTTTTCCAACTGAACCAGCCAGGTGCCCCACTCTAATTAAAGTCTATATTCAGTATTTAAAACTTTGTAATTTTCCATTCTATTTTTCCTTTGACACTTGTGTTCTTGGCATTCCATTTTTGAATTTTTACTAGGCAAATATTTATTAAGTCTCTAGTATATGCTAGGCACTAAGTTCTGGGAAAAACAGTAGTAAGCAAAACCAGAAGAACCCTCCTATTGTGGAGTTTAATTCTAGTAAAAAGACATAAAGACAATAAATCAAATCTTTGTAAAATTAAGATTATTTTAGAAAGTGACAAATGACTCACAGGAAAATGAAGCAGGCCAGGGAGCTAGGGAGTGATGGCATGGTGGTATTGGGGAAAGAAATTTCAGTTTTAAATGAATAGTCAGAAAATGCCTCATGAAGATGTTAACTGAGCACTGATAATGGGAACTGCTGAAGTGTTTGTAGAGTAGATGAGAGACGATATTTCAATTATGTTTTAAATGTGTGAAATCATAACATCTGTGAAGGGATAAAAATTTCTTTTTTCTTTTTTTTTTTTTGAGCAGGGTTTCCATTCAGTTTTCAAAATAATTCCTCAGGGAAGAGTTCTTGGTTTTGTACCCTTTACTATCTTCTGCTCAATTTCTAAAGCCCAACCCTCCTTTTGTTCTCTTTTGTTTTTAAAATCTCTATGCCACTTCTGCCACTTTTGTTGCTATGGCTTCTTCCTACTTCCAGCTTCTTTCTTCCTACTCTGAATTTTCTCAAGCCTCTAACTCCTGCCTCCTAGGAGAGATTTCACCACCTTTCGTCCTCCATTTTCTGAACTGAGCTGCTGCTATTTGGTGCTTTCAGGCCTGTGCCCTTAGGGACCCACGGAGGGCCAACATGTCGTCCATCATGTACACTTCCCTAAACTCTTACATTTGCTAAGCTTTGTAATTTCCCCAGGCTTTTGACTTATCTTTGATAGTCCAGTGATAATCCCAATGTCACTTTTTGGAATGTTTTTATATTTTCTAATGCAAACCCTATTTCCCCAAGTGGTTCATTACTATTCATCTTTCATAAAGATTTCTACCAGCTTAAGATCTTGGGCTTTCTTCCTCTACCATAAGTAGGATGAAATTAATGTTGCTCATACTTTAATGTACCTGGGGATCTTGTTAAAATGCAGATATTGATTCAGTAGTTCTGGAGTGGTGGGGGCCTGAGAGTCTACATTTCTATCATGCTCAGAAGTGATGGCTATGGTGCTTGTCCCTGGAACACAATCTGAGTTAACAGGGGATTAACTTTCTTTGCTGGATTTGAGTTAATTATCCCTCCTGTTGGCATGTGGCTCTGAAGTCCTCCTACCTGGATTTCTGTTTTCACAGTAAGACGAAAACCTGGCCCTTAAGTTTATTCTTAAGTTACTCTTTTCTTCAATGAATTTCTGATCTCCTAAAATCTGAGCTGCTCAAGTAGAAATTTTAAATCTTGTTATTGGCTGACTGTAATTTTTTCTCTACCTTATTCCAAGAGGAAATTTCATTCTTAGAGCCAGATGTTCTGTTTGCTGGCTTCTAAACGTTTGCTTTCTTAGTTTTTGTCTTTCGATAATTTTTCTTTACCTCAAAAAAAGATGACACATTTCTTATATGATGAGCCTACCTTATTATTATTTTTAATTGTTCATTGGTAAGCTTTCCATAGGCTTGTGATTGAATTCATACACTGGGTCTCCAAAACCCATTAATGTAATTAAATTTAGATTCCCAATGATAAAAATAACATGAGAATAAAATTCCTTATGAATGTTGGAAACTAGGATCAGGATCTATATCAAGCCCTCAGGGATGAATCCATCTCAAGTGATAGGCCAAACCATACTTGATTAACGGAATGTGATTAAATAGGGGAAAGAGAGGGAAGGCCTTCCAAATGCTATCCAGTAATGCCCCCTACCCCTATCAGCTTGTAATGGTGGGGACTAGAAAAAATTCCAGATTGTGGGGCATTAGGTGTATGGCCAATCTCATTCTTATTGGTGCTTCTTGAAAGTGCGCCAGGTGTGCCTCCAAGCCCACAGAACAGGAATACTGATATGACTAAGCTATCAATATTAAAAATGGGATGTATGGCTCTCCATGAAAGCATTCCTTCCATTGAGAAAATGAGAGTATGACCAAAACTAAATGCAGCCTGCCCCAATACCCAGAGGTTAGAAAGTTTTGTAAAGAGGTGTGGTTGTCTCCCACTGTAGCTTCCTCTTTACTGCCTCGTGGGCCATTGATCTAACAAAGTAAACTTAGAACCTTTTCCCTTCCATCTTGGTTGAGCTTAAAGGAGTCAGACTTATTTACCCATTAGTAAAACAGCTCTCTTTCTAGATATTCTAGGTAAAGATGAATAAGGAGATTAATGCCAGTTATCATCAGTTAACATGGTTAAGGTAAGACAGTTAAAAAAAAAAAAAAGATCAGTTTTGTTCTTTCTGTGGTTGAGTTCAGGGTATTCTCTATGAAACTGGAAGTGAAATTGTAAAGAAGGGACCATCCCAGAGAATGTATGGAGTTAAAATATTGTATGGAGATGAAACTACTAAATTAAAAGTAGATGATCAATAGCAGATTAGCTCCAGAAAAAACTCAATCAGTGAAGGAAACAGTTCTCTAAAAATGTATTCTCAATAGTTACATGCAGCCATATCTTATTGGAGTCTTCAATTCTCAGGATAAAGGAAAGTTCCTACAAATGCAGGACTCATGTAAAACAGGATTCTCACAAAGGTAAAAATAAAATCAGGCTGGCAGTGAACTTTTCCACTGTAACAAATACCAGAATAAATAAATAATGTCTATGGAGTTTTTAAGGGAAAAAATGTTATTTAATAATACTACTGCCAAGCCCTATAGTTTATGAGAGAGGGCAACAGAAAGAAATAGTCCAAATACTAGAAAAACAAAGCAACTATAAGTCTTTTATCAGAAAAAAAAAAGTATGCCAGCTGATTTAAGAAATGGTCAAAACAAAGAATTTACAAATAGAGTTGTTATAGAATTAAAAAATAGGACTGATGTGAGGGAACAAGTAAAAATTAGTAGACTGTTATTAATATGGCTGTAATGAAAATTCTTTAATGTTAGAAATGATTCTGGGAAAAGAAAATACAAGCACACACATAATGATAAGGAACTAAAATCCCAGATTATGGTATTGATTGGATGGAGATAAGGAAGATAGGGAAGAATCAGGTATATTTTGGGGGCATTTAAGCTGATGTAACCATATAGAGTAGTGCCATTCACTAAGTGAGCAGTGATTATAGGGGGAAGAACAGGATATAGAAAGAAGATAACTTCCATTCTAGACAGAGTTTTAAATATCTTTGGAACATCCAAGTACTAATGCCCAGTGATGGTTAGATTGATGGGTCTGTATTTGTATCTTTCTTGCCTTTTTTGTTTGTTTGTTTTTAACCAAGAACATGTATTACTTTTATAAACCAAGAGAAAAATAGATGTTATAAAGCCTCCCCAGCCCCAATTTAGGGGGGGAAAAAAAGACCCTGGAGTAGTCAGCAAAATGCTAACCAATAATCTAAAAGCCTTACTGCTAGAGCTCTGCAGTTGTTTTAGTAAGCCTGCCCTGACCTCAGTGAAAATTCTCTCCTCATCCCTTGGGGTCAGTGTATAAGTCACAAAGGTCTTTTTTGTTCAGAATAGAAGTAGGTCTTAGTTAAACTTTCTTTCCTGAGATTCTACCCTATTTTTCAATCTGCTTGTCCTTCTTTGGATATTTGGGGGAAGCAGATGGGAAGAGATAGGGGATACAACCTCCCAAACAGGAGGAGGCCCAACACTATTTTATTGTGATAGCATTGTAAAAGAAGAGCAAAAAGAATCAAAAGTAAAAGAACCAGCCACAAGAGAGGAATTTAAGTTGTTATGCCCATCCTATTTCACTGGGGCAAATGTTGATTTTCCCTAATGGAAGTCAGTGGCATTGTAACCCAGCATACCTCCCAGATTTTATTTTTAGCTAATATGGTTTAAAAGATTTATTTATTTTATTTGAGGGAGAGAGTGCATGTGTGAGAGAGTGCACATGGGAGAGAGGAACAGAGGGAGAGGGGGAGAGAGAATCTCAAGCAGACTCCCCACTGAACACTGAGTGTGGAGCCCAGTGGCGGGGCTCGATCTCACTACTCTGAGATCATGACCTGAGCTAAAATCAAGAGTTGGACACTTAATTGACTGAGCCACCCAGGTGCCCCTAATATGAAGAACCTACTTTCTACTAAAACCTTCTGGACTGTGTTCCCTTCCTAGACTACTTGCAGTAAGCTGCCCAAAGACTTAATTTGGTAAAATCCTAATCTTGGTATTCAAACCACCTTTGTAGTACTGGTTAAAATGCTTTTAGAGAATATGATAATACCAACTTAATAATATCAAGAAATTTTGAGGAGCAGTTTCAAAATTTGTGTTCACATATTTTTTTCTTCTCTAATAGAAGTTCTCTCCTCTCTCTGCTTAATTCCATTTTGACTGCATATGATGCCACCCCACTCACCCCGCCACAAGCTTTTCTACTGTTACTGAAACACTAATCCCTCTGTGTTCTGTCTGTGGCTTGATAAGCCTCTCCAACTATGCTGTTAGAGCTCGTGGGCAGAGGCTACTTTCATCTCTGTGTCTCCAGCACTTAGTAGTCTTAGCCCCTAGCATTGGTATGTTTGCCAACGCAAATGAAGGATAAATAAGTTCATAGGCATTTCTTTCTTTAAAAAAAAAAAAAAAATCCCTCTTAGAGATGTATCATCATTGCTGAACTCTAAAAAACAAGAAACAGGTACATTTTCTGAAATTTACCTCATGGACCACTCGTTACTACTGTACAGTGAGATGGGGGACAGATCAACAAATGCATTCAGGGGATTAAACCACTGAATATTTATTTGTGGATTCTACTTTGGCAGCATGTAGAAAAAAAGAGAAATTGAAGTCTGCTTAATTGTGAAAAAGGTATAAGGGAAGAGATTTCACTGTCTCTGAAAGAAACATGCTTAACAAGTATGCCACATATTTAGCATTGGGAATGAAAAAGACTGATGTTAAAATTAAAATTTCAGATTCTGAAATCATTTTATAAAAATTGTATTCCTTAGATAAATTTTGTGTTGAAATGGGTAAAGCTTTGATATTTTTTTACTGTCATTTATATGTCTGAACTTGTTACTACTATTAATAATTCTTGTATATTACCAACTCAGAAATGTTTTCACTTTCTCTTACTTTTTTTAAAAATCTGAGAAGGAAATATTTTACCTCAACTGTTGAAGTTCTGTGATCACTTTGAAGAAATTTAAGAGCCAGAGTTATTTCAAGCATAATATAATTTATAAACTTGAGACAGTTAAGCTCAAGGGATCAAGACAAGCCTCCAAAAGATAAGGCTGTCAGCATCAATAAGTTGTGTATCTCAGGAAAGGCCAGTATACTCTGACACATGGAACGGCAGTCATCTCAAAAGCAGGTACTAAACATTGTGCATTGATAGTTATTCATACATAGTATCCAACTATAAACAAAGATCTTACATTCTGAGCATCTTACAATTTTGTGTTGTCAGGAGCAGGCATGGAAGTGCCTTCAAAATCAATGATAAGATTAATACTTGGAAAATAGCTCTGACAGCGCATCAGGGTCATTGAGGCATTTATTGATCACTGAAAGATGATTCTATAGTGTCCTAATAACTAGAATTATGAGCATATTAGTGCTTGAAGTAGTTTCTGTTTTCCCAGATAATATACTAGATCATAGAAAATTTAGCTGTGAAGCACTGTAAAGGTCATTAAATCCAGTCTAACTTTAATACATGATGAAACCAAGGACATGGAAATTCATTCATTCGTCCATTCAGTAATATTTATTGGAGATTAACTTGCCCAATTTGTAGCAGTGCCAGTACTGTGACCTGTTGTCTTGACTAACTCTGTTGCTCTTTCCGCTGAATCAGATTTTATATTTATTTCTTTGTATGGGAACCTGTACTCAAGTAAATCTTGCACACACCTTAATTCTGTGTCAGGGTCTGTCTTACAGGTTAGAATCATAACAATAGCACTTCACTGTTGGCCATGTTATTTCCTTACCAAATTAAAGATGTTACTGGTAGGGTTGTGCTTTCATTAGCATGGCAATCACCGATTCTGAAATTTGGTTATGCTCTCAGTTGAAAGTTTTGCTGGACTTCTGATTGGCTTCCCCTTCAGATAAGACTTCAATTGCTAATTTAAGTAACATTTACATTTACTACTTAAGATTTTTAAAATGTATAAAAATGTAGTCATGTTTATTAAACAGGGAACAATTACTTATATTTAAATAGCCATTTTTTTCTAAAGTCCCCAAATGAGGCATCTTAAATAGCTCACTAAGTACATGATACTAGTTATTTTTAAAAATCAAATTTATGTAATTAATAGGCATTCATGGATTTTTATAATTTTGAGATAATTGTTTAATCCAATAATCCCTTATTTTACAGATCAGAAAATTAAGCTCCGATGGAGTTGAGGTTTATAGAAGTAGGACAAGGGCCTAAGTCTTACCTTCAACCAGTATTACACTTAATCTATTCTGTGAATTGATATAATCATGTGTTTGCAGTAATGTAGATAAAAAAAAATTTCTTTAAACCTATTTTTTTTAAGTTTTATTTAAGTAATCTCTAGACCCAAGAGAGGCTTGAACTCATGACCTTGAGACCAAGGGTTACATGCTCTTCCAACTGAGCCAGCCATGAGCCCCTAAAGAAATGTTTTATTTATACTGCTATCTTAATAAAATGCTTTGTGATCTAACATTTTGAGGCCTTCCAAAGACTTATTGGGGGAGAGAGGAAGAAGAAATTAATGTGGTTATCTAAATGATAGCAGATGAAGGCCTACACTAGAGTGTAAACAGTAGAAATAACACATCAAATAATAAAGAAAGTTGATGTAAATTGGGATCAATAGAAGACGGTGAGTTTTATATTTGATTCCAAACCCAGTGTAAAAACAAGTAATACCTAAAACCAGGAATCTCTAGACTTCTGATAGGACAACCATCCAGGTGTTAAAAAAATATATGCATATCAATACACGCATATTTGTTATTTATGTACATGTACTAATATTATATACATTATAAAACATAAAAAACATTTTAAAAAGAAAAGTAAAATGTTTTAACAGTGGAAGAACTAATGACAGCAATGTGACTGAGTATGTTTTATTTTGAAAAATTTTAACACTTGGTCATATAGTAATTCATAGTCTGATTTTAGGTTCAGTTTACTTGGATACTTGGTTTTAATAGCTGTCTTAGGTGAAAAAGACACCTTTGGTAGATCCAAATGAAAAATCTTCTAAACTGTGATACTTAGTTTTAAATTCCTTCCACCAAATTTAGAGTTGTTGAAATCTGACTACTAAATTTCTGTTGTTACTGAAAGCAATGTTTTCTTGATACTAACCATTTTTAACATATGAATTGAAAACCTATTAAAATGCTGCAGTTGAAAGGTTTTTCAATAAAAATATTCTAATTTAATTTTTTTAAAGGCACAGATACAAACATTATAGGTGACATGCTGATTTTTGGCAACAGCAAACATGTAAAAATGCAGACACTTTCAAACATTCATTTTAAATCATTTTCTCCATAAGAACTTTCTTTTGAAAAGCAGTAACCTTTTCACTGTTATACCGTCTTCTCTGTATGGACAAACTCAGGATGCTTATTTTTTTTAAAAACATTAGGTAAATATTCCTTAGGAACTTGCCACAGAAAAGAACGGCAAATCTGTGATGTTGTCTTTTTCTAAAAGAAAACTGTGTAACATCTTTATATTTTACAACTTTTTGAAATGCTTTGCCATAAGATACCCAATGAGAAAGTGTGATAAATAAAAGATATGATCATATCTTATTTCAAAGTATTGTTAAGAAGATTTTGTGTATTTTAAAAGCTCTGAAAGTCAGTGACCAGACTGAAGACCTTTTAAAAATATTTTTAATTTGATTTGCTATAATAGCTTGTTTTATGAATGAATTTGACATGGTGTTCTATAATTTTACTGTGGAACCTGCATTTCATTCAAAATAAGACAGACACTTCATAGTGCTTCCGATTACATGGATTTCCATAAAACCATATTTTAATTAAAAAGTTAATTACTGAGAATTTATCTTCTCTGGTATACCTTTCCTTTCTTGGCTCTGTTTGAAGCTTTTAATTACCTAAGAAGTAAGATGTCAACCCTTAATACAAGGCCTTCTCTTACATGATAAATACCAGAAGAGTAGACTGGTACTCATTTTCAGTACTGCAGGAGAAGGAATTAAGTTTATTATGGACTGAGGTAGCTAGTAGAGGTTTCTCAGGGAAAAGTAGGACTATGAAAAGATAGGAAAGGATTTAGAATGGTTTATGGGAAGGTTTAGATAGGTTTATAGGAAGTTGAAGGAGAAAGAAAGTAATGATGAGAAAAGCGTAAGCAAGACAGTACATGATGAATCTAAGAGACATGGAAGAGATGAGGTTGGAGGAAAGGATTCCTGTACAATAGGTGAATGAGTTAGGAAGGTACATCCAGAGGTCCTTAAATATGAAGTTGGTGCATTAAGAATTTTATGCTATTAAAAAAAAAAAGATGGGGCGCCTGGGTGGCTCAGTTGTTAGCATCTGCCTTTGGCTCAGGTCATGGTCCCAGGGTCCTGGGATCGAGCCCCACATTGGGCTCCCTGCTCAGGGGGAAGCTTGCTTCTCCCTCTCCCACTCCCCCTGCTTGTGTTCCCTCTCTCGCTTTGTCTCTCTCTGTCAAATAAATAAATAAAATCTTAAAAAATAAAATTTCATTCTATAAGCTGTCAAAGAAGTATATAGAATGGCCAGAAAACTGGTCTGCAGTTTTGCAGACATGTTATAGGTGCCAGTTCTAAAGAGGCAACAGGTTCAGGGAAGAAAATTCTTCTGAACAAAATATTAAGCCCATACCACAATAGATTCTGAAAGAAGAGTGAGGGAAGGAGTTGTGTTTTCTCTCTACCTTTGGCAAAAACACAAGGTTGAATGGAAATTTCTGAGGGGGTTATGTTAAGCACAGTGTGGTGGGTATCAACTATAGTAGACATGACTTAATTAAAGATTAAGTTAATATTTAGGTCCAGGTTTTTAATTAAGTAAACATTCTAAAAAATATATAATATGCATATATAGGAAAGATAAGTTGTGAATTCTACAGTGGTTTAAGTGCTTCCTTTTTCACTTTCAAGTCTTTTAAATTGCATATCATCCATAGGAGTGGGGAGCCAAAAGATATTTACAGACAGACTTGGTCTCTTTCATCCCATGTCTTTTTAAATAGACCAAAATGAAATCTTCATTTCATCTCTAATTCCTGTCCAGAGCTATTTCCCATAAAAGTGGTCTCCAAAATATGGTGCACTTGATTGAAGAAGTGCACATACACACACACAAGAAAACTCTACCTTATAATCTTTATCTTAGAAAAATGAACTTAAGCTAATTGACTAATTTTTAATAGAAGGGTTGATAGGAGTACAAGTATATAATTTCTAGTATTAGCATTTATGAAAGTACACTTTAAATATAGAAGGTACAATTAAAAAGTATGCCAAAGTTGACTGTGGGGTGGGGGTTATTAAATATACAGTTTATCAGGGCTTTCCTCTAGAAATTTTGATTTAGTATGTTTGAATTGGTGCCTGGGAATCTGTTTTTTAACAAGACCTCCAAGTATTTCTTACTTTTCAGCTATATTTAGGAAATTAGCAATAGACCTATTGCACCATATCTTGACTTAGGCCTAAGTCCAGTTATAGGTCCCACAATGCTAATGGCTGTATGATTGGTACCTTACCTACTGTAAGACAGCTAGAAAGATGGGTTATCCAAGAGTTCAGAAGCAAAACTAAAGCTCACCAGTGATTCAGGGGCTAGCAACCAGCTTACCTTATCTCTTGTGCTTTTATTGGACCAAAAGCCAGTTTACAGTAGTTGAATTTTAGGGGTAGCAGTATGTGTGTCTAGAGTAATTTAGAAGTTTGTTTACCTTTAGGTTTGAAATTGATGATTGTTTTAAGTCATAAATTGTTACCACAGATTGTTACTATGTTCCATGTGTTTAAAACATATCGTGGCCAATCAAAAACTTTATACGTTATTTTTATGAATGCTATAACATGCTGACACATGGAAATATAGAAATTAATTTTATTCTAAGGCATTTGGGTATGCTAAGATAAACTTATTTATCCAAATTGTTAAAAATACTAGAAGAAATATTAAGTGCTTACTATGTGCCAGGCACTGTACTAAGCACCTTTCAATACTGTATATTTAAACCTTACAACAATTCTGTGAAATAGGTGTTTTTAGTATCTATTCTGCAGATGAGTTAACTGAAGGAGCACAGAGAGGTTAAGTAACTTGCCCATTACTTATATAGTTTTTGTTTGTTTGTTTGCTTGCTTGCTCATTTTAATTTGGGAATACTCTAACTTTTAGAAGATATTATTTTCACGTTACGACTTAATGATCCTTTGACTTCTTTGACTAAATGATTCTTTATCTTAAAACTTGATACTTCTACTGCCTTGTTCTCTTACAAAACAAATAAAACCTCTTTTTATGTAGTTTAACAAGGAATAAAAAGTGGCATATCAATAACCACTTTTAACATTCAAATGATGAATGAACATGGCATATAAAAGCAAAGTGTTTATTGACACTTGGAATATGTAGCCTGATGATTTATGTCATAAGTAAGATTTGTAATAATGTATTGTTTTATACTGAAGCTTTGCTTTGCAACTGTTACTGTGTTTTTGATGTCTGAGGGATTTTTTGAGCACATTAAGAAATTTTGGCTATTGTTTGTGTTTTAATTGATGTGCAATTTATTCAAATTTTTAAGATTGCCAATTTCAATATCTAATTTTTTTCTTAAGGCTGTAAGCTCAGTGTATGCATTTAAAAAATATATCTAGTCATACTCTTCACTAGGCCTTCAGTTAATCTTTTAAAATTATTGAATTAAATTCCTGGAATCATTTTCAAAACAACAACCAAGGTGTATAATGAATTAAAAAAAGCATAATCAAACAATTAAATTTTATAAATCTAAATCTAATAAATAATATTTTTAAATTCAGCCGGCCAAGTTCTCCTAAATATTAAGATTTGTTTACAAACAACTTGTCACATAATTCATATTATTATCATGAGTCTAATATAACAGATTCTCTAAAAAACATTTCAAACATCTTTAAAAAAATCCCTGAAAATGCCTAGACAAATTATCAGTTAATGCCCAACTTATCAGTACATCTTTATCTTAAAACGAATGCAAAGTTTTCGTATTATAGGTTGGATTCATTCCTTCAGTCTGCCATTTCTTCATCCCAAGACTACAAATCTGCTAACACAATAAAATGCAATAGAATTTCCATCTTCCAGCCTTCCAGCATAACCTAAGAGTATACACTTGGGATCAGAGCAAGGGACCTGTGTCTGTCTGCCAACCACAGTCTGTATTGCACAGGAACCCCTCTACCTCCTTTTTATAGTCAGGCTCTTGCTTGCCATTGTTAACAGAAGTTTTATGAGCCCTCAAATAAATTTAACTCAACATTTAAGTTTTACATTTTTGCAACCTGGTTCTTTTCCTAGAAATGATGCATCCTGTAAGTTTTTCCCATAGGTTTTGCAACCTGGTTCTTTTCCTAGAAATGATGCATCCCTTAAGTTTTTCCCTTGGGTTACACTTCATCCCTATTATAATTGGATTTTCTAAGTCCAATTATGTAAAAACTCTGTAACCTTTGGCATTAAAGCCTATTTGTGTACTGATGGGGTTTTGACACCCTACTTAGGTTACTGTAGCAACCCTTTCTCTTTTATAATTTAATAGCTGCCTCATTGACCACCAGTCATTTTATTGACAAGGATGATCAAGTTTAGTTTTTAACCCCTTTAAATTCACAAAGCCAAAATGATTTTTCTCTCCTAGGAATGCCAGAATCACCTCCGCAGATATGGAAATGTGAATCTGGAACTGGTGACTCGAATCATTAGAGATGGTGGCCCATGGGAAGATCCAGTGTTGCAAGCTGTTCTTAAAGCCCAGCCAGCATCTCAGGAGATAGGTACTTCAGGAGACTCAAAATCAAAACCAACATTTGTGAGAAGCAAGCGCAATTTCATTTCTAATTAGAGCAGTAATAGTGATTTTTCTTTATCTTTTAATACTGAATAAGAGTAATGTATTTTCACATGAAGTGTGTTTAAATTGTGATACTAACCTGGCCCAAGAATGACTTTTGACACCAGACTAGGTACATTTATTTCCAGTAATTTCCCATTTATTCTAATGGGAATTCAGAGTGTTAACACTTTTACTATGCAGACGTTACTGACAGAGTTTGTTTTCGCCACTTGTTATGTTTTAAAAATCTATTTAAGTAGGAACAAACACCCTTAAAAAAAATGCCCTGCTTAAGCACATGGAATCTCCCTTATACAGGAAACTCTGTGAGGGCTGGAACTCTGCCAGTTTTTATCACCACTACTGCATATCCTATACCCAGCCCAGTGCCTAGGTCAGAGTAGGTCCTCAATATAAGTATTTGTTAACTGAATGAATGACCACATGATGAATGTGTTAAATGAATGAGTGACTAGTTGAATGAATAAGTAAATTTCAATTCCAAATACTCTGGAGCAGTATTTCCCAAACTTCATCCATTAATAGATATTCCCCTTAATGCCCTGTGTACTTCTTTGACATTACTTCCTCTTCAACCTAGATCCACAGTGTTTCCTGTGGGCCAAAATTTCCTTTTGAGGCAAAAGGCTCTGTCAATTACTTCTAGTTAATTCTTTTAAAAATATTTGCCCTATTATTCCTGAGCCCCAGAACATTTTGGATCATTAAACTTAGAATGTAAACTCAGCAGTAGTATAAGCAAAAAAGTATGGAAAACATTTGAAAGCATGGAGAGCCCGTGAAGTGCAATTATAAGATGGCCAGAGGGAAAAGACAAGACTTCCTAGCCTTGGAACCATTCAGACCGTGGTCTGGTGAGGATACTTCATACCATGTATTATGTTGATCAGGTTAGGATCTTTCCATTTGTCTCATGTTAAGGGTTGCGGGTGGGCTTTGAGTACAGCTGAGTGGAGAAGGGGCTATGCTTCTCCAGCTTAAGAGTAAGCCAACCCCAGATACAAATGTGGAGGACTGTGACAGAGATGTGAGAGAAGATGAAGAAATAGAGAAGACCAGGAGAAGTAGTGCAAAGTGGTAGGATGAGAAGGCTACGGAATATATCACAGTGGTTTAGTGGTAAACACCCAGGGGATACAGAGGAGACTGGAAGTTGATGTGAGGGTTTCAGGAAAGAATAAAAACTGAAGAGGGAGGAAGTTGGAACTGAAGAGAAAGAGTTGGATCATTGAGGAAAAGTAAAGAGTCCATATAGGGAAGGCAAGGGTGACAAACTGAAGAAAACTATGAGGAGACTGGGGAATGTGGCCAGAGCAGACAGGAGCGAGACAAAGAGTTTCAAAAGGAGTGAGAACAGAGGAGAAGAAAGTTTGGACTTTTAGGGGAGCTTTGAAGCTTCTCTGACTAGGAGCTAGAACAAATCTGTTGTTGGTTGGTGTGAGGGCTGATGGCATCTCTCTCTCTCTCTCTCTTTCTCTAGTCCTTATGTACATACTCCTTTCATATTCCACTAGCATACCTCACTTTGGGAAAAGCTGCTCTAGAGTCTGATTAATATGGATGACTCTCCTCTAGTTGGTGACTTTTAGGGTAAAGACCTGTCTGAAGTTTATCTTTGCATTAACTATACAAATCACTGTCTGCTTATCATATACAGTAAAACAGAACTGCAAGGCAAATGTTGAAGCCCAAATAAAACATCACTCGTAGGCATTTTAGGAGCTACTGATTAAACATACACAACTAATGAAAACACTTTGGATTTGAAATATGGGTCCCTGTTCGTGTTCTACCACTTATTCTTTGTCCTTGGGCAAGTCATTTGACCTCTCTGAGACTCAGTTTCGTGATCTGTGAAAGAAGTACTATGATACCTGTCATAGGTTGTTGTTAGGTCTAAATAAACTTATGTAGATAAAAGGTATTTATATATTTTTAAATTGTGTAAAAACAAGTATTAGTAATTATTATTAGTGACACATGAGCATATATTAATAAGCAGTCCTATTTGGCACTACTTTCAACTTAATTTTTTGTTAAAAAGTAATAAAATATATTATGTTTTCATTAATTCAAATTACTTTTCTCTATAATCTAAATCAATGTGGTTTTAATGACAAATTAGGAGTCAGCCTTTTAATCCTATAGTAATGAAAAGATTGGACAGTAAAAAAAATAAAGTACATAGAAATTCCAGACCCCATGTTATCTGAAACATTTTACCATATTAGTGAACTGGAAAGAGAATATTTCCTTTTATTTTCTTTTTAAATTATTTTTCACTTTTTAGACTGAAAAGAAGTCAATAGTTCTTGAGCACTGTTTTGGTGTTGCTCTTATTTCCATTTTTCCAATCATATAACTGAATATTCTTTGACAAATATACTCCTACTAAGGAAAATGCTATTTAATAACTACTTAATCTCCTTAGGTGTACCACATGTTTAGTGGTAAAGTTTCAAACAACTTTGAGAATCTTTTCTTAAGAGTAATAAGAATCTGTTTTCTTTTTAATGTAGTGAACAAATATTTAAGTTCTGAAAATCCACTGTTCTTTGAACTGCGTGCCAGATACCTAATTGCTTGTGAACGCATACCTGAAGCAATGGCTCTTATTAAATCTTGTATAAATCACCCAGAAATCAGCAAAGACTTGTACTTCCATCAAGCACTCTTCACATGTCTGTTTATGTCACCTGTAGAAGATCAGCTATTCCAGGAGGTATTGTTTGAGATTATGTTTGCCTATTACTATTTTAACCCTACCAAAAATAAAAAAAGTTGCCCATTCTTGTTAAAGTCCTTTTACTGTAACACCAAAAGTTTTAAGATTACATTATCTAGATGTGTTCTCATTGGCACCATTCTTTAAGCTCCTGTTCAATTAGACAATCTGATACCAACAAATGATGAAATTAACAAAACATTCATCAATAGCATTATTCATCTTGAGTTTCTTGTGACAGATAAGAGGTTAAATAAAACTGAGAAGCATTTTAAATAAAAATTTCAATTAATTATTTAGCACTTTTTAAAATACATTTTTATAAAGTATTTTGCCTTTTAAATAAAATACTAAGAAATTAAATGCTCATGTTTGTTATTTTGCTTTTTTTTTTAAGATGAAAGAATTAATCTTTTCCTAATAGGACCTATTTATCTACAAGGTGTGGACATTAATGAGATTAAAATAGTCATAAAACTGTAGGTTTTATATAGTGAAACTATGGAAATATTTCTGTATAATTCATCATTGTCTTTGTAGAAGAAAACCAGAAATCTAATTTTTTTCCTGAATGTTAACTCTACACATTTAATGCAATTAGCTTTTTAGGTATTTTTAATGATATGGACTGATTTTTCTTTTCCTTTTATAGCATTTATTGAAAACTGATTGTAAGAGTGGAATTGATATCATCTGTAACACTGAAAAAGAAGGCAAGACTATGTTAGCCCTACAACTCTGTGAATCCTTTCTTATTCCACAGCTCCAGAATGGAGATATGTACTGTATCTGGTAAGTGTTCTCAATACAGAAACTGATAAGATGGGGAACAGAAGGAGAATTGGTCAGCAGAGTCTGGACTTTGTTTTTCAAAAAGTTATGTGAAAATGTTAAGTCACTTTTTAAAAATTTATTGTGCAAGAAACAACAGTAAGTTGTAAGATATAAAAAAAAGTCAATAACCATGTACCAGTAATTGACAGTGTAAATGTTTAAAGTATGTATTATAATGAAACAGTTGTATTTTAAATTAAATGTGGAGTGTTAGTTTTTTAAGACTTTATTTTTTAGAGCCGTTTTAGGTTTACAGCAAGATTGAGAGGGAAGTACAGACATTTCCTATTATATCCCCATCCCCATACATGCATAGCTTCCCCCATTATCAGCAGTACTCAAAACAAAACAAAAAACATTACTCAACAGAACGGTAATTTTTTTTTTTTTAAACCAAGGATGAACCTAAGTGGTATATCATAACCACCCAAAGTCCATAGTTTATCTTAGGGTTCACCATTGGTGTTATATAATCTATGGGTTTGGATAAATGTATAATGGAATACATCATTGTAATATCATACAGAGTATTTCCACTACCCCGAAAGTCCTCTGTGCTCCACCTATTCAATTCTTTTTTTTTTTTTAAGTTTTTATTTATTTATTTGACAGAGAGAGACACAGCGAGAGAGGGAACACAAGCAGGGGGAGTGAGAGAGAGAGAAGCAGGCTTCCCGCTGAGCGGGGAGCCCGATGCGGGACTTGATCCCAGGACCCTGGGATCACGACCTGAGCCGAAGGCAGATGCTTAAGAACTGAGCCGCCCAGGCGCCCTTCCACCTATTCAATTCTTATCTCCCTATCCTCTCCCTCACCTCTGGAAACTACTGACCTTTTTACTATTGTCATTGTTTTGCCTTTTCCACAGTATCATGTAGTTGGAATTATACAGTGTATAGCCTTTTCAGATTAGCTTTTTTCACTTAGTAATATGCATTTAAGGTTCCACCATGTCTTTTTGTAGCTTGATAGCTCATTTCTTTTTAGTGTTGAATAATATTCCATTGTCTGGATGTACCAGTTTATTTATACATTCAACTACCGAAGGACATCTTGGTTGCTTCCAAGTTTTGTCAACTATGAATAACGCTGCTGTGAACATCCTTGTGCAGGTTTTTGGGTGGACATAAGTTTTCAGATCCTTTGGGTAAATACCAAGGAGCACGATTGCTGAAATGTATGGTAAGAGTAGGTTTAGTTTTGTAAGAAACTGCCAGACTTGTCTTCCGAAGTGGCTGTATCATTTTTTATTCCCACCAGCAATGTATGAGAGTTCTTGTGTTCATCCTCACCAGCATTTGCTGTTGTCAGTGTTCATGATTTGGCCATTCTAATAGGTGTGTAGTGGTATCCTGTTTTAATTTGCATTTCCCTGATAACGTTGTGATGTGGAGCATCTTTTCATATGCTTGTTTTTATATCTTCTTTGGTGAAGTGTTGGTTAAGTTTTTTGGCCCATTTTAAATCAGATTATTAGTTTTCTTTTTGTTGAGTTTTGAAAGGTCTTTGTATGTTATATATAGAAGCCCTTTATCGGATGTGTCTTTTACAAATATTTTCTCCCAATCTATGGTTTGTCTTTGAATTCTCTTGATACTATCTTTTGCAGAGCAGAGTTTTTAATTTTTAAACAAAGTCTAGCTTATCAATTATTTCTTTCATGGATCATGATGGTGTTTTAAAAAGACATCACCATACCCAGGATCATCTAGGTGTTCTCCTATGTTATCTTCTAGGAGTTTTATAGTTTTGCATTTTATATTTAGGTCTGTGATCCATTTTGAGTTAATCTTTGTGAAAGGGATAATGTGTGTATCTAGATTCAATTTTTTTTTTTTGCATGTGGATGTCCAGTTGTTCCAGCACCATTTGTTGATGAGACTGTCTTTACTCCATTGTATTGCCTTGGCTCCTTTATCAAAGATCAGTTGACTATATTTATGTGGGTCTATTTCTGGACTCTGTTCTGTCCTCTTGATATATTTGTCTTTTTTTTCACCAACACAACGTTGTCTTTATTACTTTCACTTTATAAATACGTCTCAAAGTGGAGTCTCATCAGTCCTCCAACTTTGTTCTTCAGTATTCTATTGGCTATTCTGGGTCTTTTGCCTCAATATAAACCTTAGAATCAATTTGTTGATATCCATAAAATAACCTCATGGGGTTTTGATTGGGATTGCATTAAATTTGCAGATCAAGTTGGGAAGAACTGACATCATGACAACATTAAGTTTTCCTATCCATGGAAACATGGAATATCTCCCCATTTATTTAGTTCTTTGATTTCATTCATTAGTTTTGTAGTTTTTGTCTCATAGCCCTGAGATCATGACCTGAGCCAAAATCAAGAGTCAGACCCTTACTGAGCCACCCAGGCACCCCAGGTATAGGCATTTTTAATCAATACTTTTGAATTTTAAATTCTGAAATATGTATTTTTCACAAACTTTCTCTTTAATAGATAAGCTTAACATCAGTGGCAAGTTTTAGTAGAGTAGAAAGCCTTCACTATATATTGTCTATATTTAAAGTTTATTTTTCTGAAGAGAGAAATTCCACGACTAATGTCCTTGAAGATAAGAAATATAAGAAATAAAATAAACTGCTAGTTTTTAAAAACTGTTTAACCTGGTGGTTATAGCTTGTTAAGTTAAAGTTATATGTTAGTTTGAGAGTGATTGATAGTGATAAAAATTATCCAGAATAGTGAGTCAAGAGATATTTGGTCTTTAAAAGGATACCACACTCCTAAAAACAGCAATTTTTATCTTTTAGGAATCGGTCAAATTTAAACACATGTTTTACATTATATGCTTCAGTCTAGTTTATTTCTTGTAATAGTTTTTGAAAACTATCACCATAACAGGGTTTATTTCACAGAGGGACTTAGGCAGTGGACCACAGCCACCAAGCACCATAAACAAGACATTTCGGTCACCAGTGCTTGTTCATATATCTTCTCTCTGCTGTCCTGATAGCCACACTCTCTACCTCAAGAAAACTGTCATTTTCATAACTAGTTCCCAGACTGTTAGGTCTATCATACTTTAGCGCTCTTATACCCCATCCATCGCTCCTCAACCCCACCATCTACATACACAATTATAAATTGTTACATGCATTAGGCAGCCTTAAGGAATTTAAAATCTGTCATTCTAGTATCAAGTAGCTCTTTAAAAGCTTTAGGAAGCATGAAGTTAGTCACACACAGGGCTTGTTATTTAATGCAGGTTTTCATGCCTACTCTCAGAGCTTTTAATTGCATAGTTCTGGGTAAGGAACTGTATGTTTTTATCTTTCCTCTTTGACATTTTAATTATTATGTGTAGTGGTGTGGACCTCCGTGGGTTCATCTTGTTTCAAACTCTCTGTGCCTCCTGAACCTGGATGTTGTCAGCTATTATTTCTTCATGTAAGTTCTCTGCCCCTTTCTCTCTCTCCTCCTTCTAGGACCCCTATAATGTAAATGTTTGTTTGCTTGGTGTTATCTAAGAAATCCCTAACCCATCCTCGTTTTTTAAAATTCTTTTTTCTTTTTGCTGTTCAGCTAGGGTGCTTTCCATTACCCTGTCTTTCAGACCGCTGATCAGTTCTGCATTCACTCATCTGTTGGTTCCCTTTAATGTATTTTTCACTTCAATTTTTGCACTTGTCAACTCTGGTGGTTCTTTTTTATATTTTCTATATCTTTGATGAAATTCTCACTGAGTTCATCCACTCTTCTCTCAGTCTGGTGAGCATATTTATGACCATTACTTTGAACTCTTTATCAGGTAGATCACTTACCTGTTTCATTTAGTTCTTTTTCTGAGTTTTTTTTCCTTGTTCTTTCATTTGGAGCATATTCCTCTGTGTCCTCATTTGCTTGACTTTCTGTTTTTGTTTCTATGAATTAGGTGGAATAGCCGCTTCTGCACTTGAAGGAATGATCTTGTGTATGGTCATCTCCAGTGTAAATTGTGTGTGCCTGGTAACTTTGGCTAGCTAGCTCAAGCTGTGGCTGGCCCACTGTGTACTGGGGCCACACTAGTGGGAAGACCGGAGCTGAAATGGATGTAGGCTGGGGTGGTGCTAGGATTCTCTGCACAGAAGGTACATTGGCACAGAACAGCTGAAGCTGAAGTGGGTGCAGGCTGGTCCCAGGGCTCTCCTGTGTTGAGGGTAAAGTGGGTACAGGCTGGGGTGTCCTGGGATACTCTGTGTAGGGGGTTGCCCTCATGGGGCAGCTGGAGCAGAAGCAGGTATGGACTATGGTGCCCTGGGATGCTCTGCTCCAGGGGTGCTCTGGCAAGTTGTCTGGAGCTGAAGCGGTGTGGGCCTGGAGTATTTCAGGGTGCTTTGTACCTGTGTTACCTTGTCAGGTAGTCTGGAGCTATAGTGAACACTGACTACAGGTGTCCTGGTGGGCACTACACAGGGGCTGCCAGTGGGACAGTTGGGGCTGGTATGGGTAGAGGACCAGGGATCACTGAGGCGGTAGGGTGCCCGGACCATGCTCCTATCCATGCTGTCAAGGTGGATGTGGAATGTAAACTGTGGTGCTTGACAGCTCCACTGACTTAGAAAGAGAGTTCCAGCAGTCTCCCTGACGTTTGGCAGAGTTCTAGGGCCAGATTCCTTATATTCTAGTTGGCCTTTTAAACTGCAGCTTTGTGTATGTGTGTGTGTATGTCTGCGTGTGTGTGTGTGTGTGTGTGTGTGTGCACGCCTCAGGACAGATGAATCTGCTCACAGACTCTCAGTACTACCCCTTCCACTGTAGTGCACAGTGTTGGGAGTGGGGGCTCCCTTCATTACTGTATCTCCATCTTTCTTGCTGTTCTCTATGTGGTCTCCTATCTTTTGTTGTGCAGAAGTTGTTCAGTCAGTCCTCAGTTCTTCAGGAGGAGCTGCTCGATAAATGGTTATAGATTTGGTGTGTCCCTGGAGAAGCTGAGTTCAGGGTCTCCCTATGTTGCCGTCTTGGACCTAAATTCTTTATTTAAAACAGCAGCTTGAAGACGGATTTAATGATTTAATATTCTTTTTTTATAGATTAAAATCTTCAGACTCAGAGATACAGTCAAATAGCTAATTAGCAGAGCTGGGTCTAGAAACTAGTCGGCTTCTAAAGGAGTAGACTTTTAGTTAGATTATGCAAATCTGTATTAAAAAGTTTACCATGTAAATTGGAATTTCAAATAGAGGGGATCAGGAGACAGTGGTAAGACATATAATTTTAAATAGTTTTTAAAATATCATTTCTTTTTTTTTTTTTTTTTCAAGAGTAGGGGGAGGTGGGAGGGGCAGAAGGAGAGGAAGAGAGAGAATCTCAAGCAGGCTCCACACCAACCCATGCCTCAATCTCACAACCCTGAAATCATGACCTGGGTCAAAATCAAGAGTTGGGTGCTTAACCGACTGAGCCACCTAAGGTGCCCCTAAAGTATTACCATTTCTTGATATGTAGTTAGAAACAGAATATAGTCATGACTATTATAGTAGATCTTTTCCTATGGGGAAAGGAGGAAAGAAATGTTCTGACTTCTGCTATATTAAGCTATTTAAACAGGGTATCTTTAGCCTTTTCATTTTAATATACTCATAAGTAAATTGGAATCTCACGTATAAACAAACAAACAAAAAGACCAAGAAGATACTCTGTTTTCTTCTTTTGGCTAACCATTTAACTCTTTAGGGAGGGACCTTAAAAATAGAAGAGTGTCTATCTTTCCTGCCCCCAGCCACTGGCACCCTCTAAGAATAGAAGCTGGGTATGCAACTCCCAGCTGCCTAACTGTTCTTTATCCCTCCTTCTGGGTAGGTGGAGTTCTGATTGCCTGCTCTCTTATTTCTTCTACCTCTCTATATTTCTGAATTGCTGGGATCCTTTTTTCTTGCTTCTAAATACTGATTTTCACCGTAATTGAAGAGCAGGATTCTTTCCAGCCTATAAGATCTGTGTTGTCTGTTTCATTTTGGCCTTCCCTGTGAACCAGCTTAACCTCATCTCCCCTCTCTGTGGACAGAACCTGATCCACAGTTCAGTTTTGCTCTATCTGAAGCCAGTGGAGCAAATTACCAACCCTATTTCTCTCAACCATTGCTAACAACAACTACTAGTAATAATAATAGCAGCTATTAATATCTACTGAGTGCTTTCTATAGTCTATACTTTATATATGCATTCTCTTATTTATTCCAGTAATCTTATGGGATAGATACTATTATGCCTAAACCGTGCAACTAGTAAATAATGAAGCCAGAATTCATAACCCAGGCAGCCTGACTCACAGCCTCTGCTATTAAATACTGCTTACTATACACAGATCAAATATATACATATATACATATATATATATATATATATAAATCTATGTTGTGCTGTGTTTTCGGAAGGACCCTCTGTTTGAAAAGAAAATGTAAAGCTTCATAAAGAGTGCTTGCACATAAGCAAAGATGACTATCACTGGTTTTCAGGGTGTTTATACAATCAAAATCCATTGTATAAGTAAAACCTTAGAACCCTTTTGTAAAGTCAGTCAAAATGGAGCTTCATAACCATATCCTGAGATTTCTGCTTTGCTTGCTAGAAAACTAAAATCCATATTGGTAGCCCTTTTCTGGTAAATTTATCAGGATGTTGAGATTGCATTTTGTTCACCAAGTTTCATCCTGAATTAAGAGAAACAAAGGGAAATAAGATCTCTCTCTTCAAAAAAGAAAAATAATAATATCGTATTCTAAGGAGTCTTAGGAGTCTCAACTTATTTTTTGGAGCAAGTTGGAGAATAAATATATACATTTCTAATATGTTAAACATTCATCTGTGTAAAATTGAATGCAGTGAAATACTCTCCCATAACTTCCACCTATCATTTTTTTTTCTCTTTAAATCTGTTGCAGAGATATCGCATGTCTTCTTAAACAGTTAATCTGCTTGCCTTCTACCTCATCCCTTTGTTCATAAAATACCCCTTATTCAGAATGTCCACCATCATCTTTATATCATTCTATGTCTACGATTTCCCTTAATATATATCCTCAAGAGACTCCTTCTAAATGTCTTCGCATTTAGGAATACGTTTTTTTTTTTTTTTTACCTGTTTATTAACTACCAAATATTTATTGAATAAATCTCACTGCTTGGTACTGTTAAGACTATAAAGATAAAGAATATAGGAAATTGGTGATTTATTAAACATTGGTATATACTAGATATTTCACCTAGGTGTTTTCACTTACCTCTCTCAATTCTTTTTATGTATAAGAAAACTGGGTAAAAGAGAAAAGCCACATAGGTAGTAACAAAATGGAGTTGGGATTTATACTAGTCAGTTTGCAAGTGGTAGCACCCTATGTCTAATTAGTTTAGGGAAAAGGTATTGTGCATGGAAAAAATACTGGGGTATGACAAAAAAAAATGGGCAGGGATATAGTAGGTACCCAAATATAACTGCTACCAGGGACACTGATTTCTCTTTTCTGCCAGTTGACTTCACTCTCTCCTGTTGCAGATAGAAGGAATGTCAACAGTCTCCAGCCTTCATAGTTTAGAGTTGAGAACATTCCAGGGACTCTGGCCTAACTGGGGTCAGTTTTATACCCCTGACTTAATATCTTAAGGATGGTGAGGAGGTTCATATAGGAAACATGGCCATTGGGGTTCCAACCTTGTGTAGTAGAGCTACTTCCAGAGAAAGGTGGCTCACTGTGAACTGGGTAATATCACACCTATTGAGAAATCTCTTATTCTCAGTCTCATGTTCTTCTTGCACTATTTCACCTATATAATGTGTCACTGAGATTTACAATGTAGTAATAGTTGGGGGGACAGGACCTACAAAATAAGCAAATATCAACAAGGAAATATATGAAAGGCATGAAATCAACAAGAGGGATAAGATCTGTTCTGAAGTAGTTACCACTTTAGTTTGGGGTATTCATGAAGGCATTCATGAAGAAGGTACTTGATAATAAGCTCATCTTAGAAATGAGGTACTTTCCAAGTACCGTAAATTAGCATAAACAAAATGAGAATAAACAAAGCTCAGTAACTCAGTTAACCTCAAAGAGTGCCCAGGATTAAAACCCTATCCTTCTGACCCCAAAACCCCTGTTTTTGTTGCTATTAATACTATGTGACATATGAAATATACTGAATGAAATGATTTGAAAGTCTGGAAACAGACAGTTTAGCAACCCCTGTAGAAGACATATGTAAGACTAGAGGACTTAACGTAGTAGCACCGAGAAAGCATGGTATGGCTGTGGGCAAAAATATAATTGGAATACATAGGCTGTGGGAAATAAACAGATTACAACCAAACAGGTTGGAGGAATGTTTAGTGTCATTGACTGACCTAGGAAAAGACAGTTTTGCAAGAGTTATTTGTTCTAAGTGGATTCTGGTGATAGCAATCTAAATTGAAATATCCAGGCATAGAAATTGGAAAGAAGTCAGAGCTAGAGATTTGGGAGCAAGGTGTGAAACCTGGTGAGCTTTTATGTATGCAAAAAAAGTGGGGTTGTGGATTGAAACTTATGAACACCCACACACAGCTAGAAGGAAATGGAAGTAGAATTTTGGTTTTATTTCTTCTATGTTGCTTGCTGTCATTTTCTCTTTTGTGTTTTCTGTATTGTCTCTCTAAGTAGACTATGTGCACCTTCATGATATTAGTCAGACTGTCCTTAGACTTAATAGCCGTATGTGTTGGGCTCAAAGTACATACTCAGTCAATCACTTAAAAAAAATTCATCAATTATTTTAATACTTTTTAGATTATGGTGCTTTATGTCACTTGACGCATTTTAAAGAGTTATAATTTACTAGCATATGATATCTAAGTATATCAGTTATATCTTATGATTTCCTTTGTCTCAAAACCCCCTGCTCCTCCCTTGTCTATCTAACAACGTTAGCCATATTTTAGAAAAGAATCTACCTGTGAAGTACTTAAATGGTCCATAGCTTATCTGTTTAAAAGTACTCCATCTTAATGAATATATAAAATTTGATGAAATTTTGAATTAATGAAATTTCAGAATCCGTACTATATCTTACACTTTTAATCTATAGTACTTTGGGTATCTTAATAGATTGAAAATGAAAAAATAATAAACGTTTTCTTTGCAGAAAGTGTACAAAACTGATTTCTAAATTTACAAGTAGGTATTAAAGACCAAAGTTTATTTTTTTTAAAGTAATATCATTAATATTGGTACATAGTGATTCGAATTTATTATCATGTACTAGAGGTGCCTAGGTTTGTCAGCATATGATTGGAATTCATTCCTTACCACTGTAAGATTAGTTTCTGATCTCTCTTTTCTCTCCAGCTTCTGTCAGTCCCACACAGGTAGCAAAAGTAGCTTGGAGGTTAACATAATATCCATTTGTGCCCACTTTGTATACACCCCAGCCAGGGTACTTAAAGAATCAGCAAAAGACAACTAACATCTGTATTTGAATAAACTGTATTTTTGATATTTCTCTTTTTTTTCTCATTTACAGGGAGTTGATTTTCATATGGAGTAAACTTCAGCTTAAGTCTAATCCTTCAAAACAAGTTTTTGTAGATCAATGCTACCAGCTTTTAAGAACAGCAACTAATGTGAGAGTCATATTTCCTTTCATGAAAATCATTAAAGATGAGGTAAATAGGATATCTTTATCCCTTAATTTTAAATGAAGTTTAAATGACAGTTCACCAAAACTTGAATCTTTTATGATAAAATTTATTTGAAGGGAAGGAGGATTTTAAGGCCACATTCTCCATATATTACATCTTTCCCTCCCCACCAACCTCAAACTCCCAACATGGTACTAAGGGTATACGTAAGTGAAAATTACTGAAAAAAGACAGAAAAACTGCCAATTTGGTGTTACTTAAAATTTAATAAGCTTGTCACATTTAACACTATCATAACTCCTGTTTGTAGAATCTTATTTGCAAATGAATTTTGTATAACCTTAGGTAATACTGCTCACTTTCACAAAAAAATATAGTTCATAGTTTTAAGTCTGGTGGTCAGGTAAAAAGGAACGATGAATTTTGAGGCATTTTTGAAACTGGACAAATTTTTAGAGTATTTATTTAAAGTAACAGTGAAATCCATTACCTGTTTTTAAAAATAGTGCTGAAGTAAGTTTTTCATGGGTCACTTAAAAGTGGTTACAGTTCTACATAAGTGTCTTACATAGACATGAAGTGGGATCCTGCAGATCCTTTAACATTTTCCCCTCAAATATTAACAGAACTTTGAATACAAAGATAAGAAAGATAAAGCTACCCTACACTTTAGGTAGCTCCATTTAGCTGAATCTTTATGTGGGTTACTTTTAAATATACAGGAGACATCCATTAAATAATATATTTTAATTTTTCTTATATATTTATGCATTTATCACATCATGTCACTCATTAGATATATGACCATGTTAGTGATTATATCCCTAAAGTTAGCAGCACTGTATTCAGAGTTTTATAAATTTCCTATTTATTTTACTAACTGCATTCATACCTTCATTATTAAATAGTGAAATGTCATTCAAATGCATTGTCAAAGTTAACCTCTACCCCCATCAAAAAGGGAAAAAGAAACAAACTATGCTGTAGAATCCTTTTCAACATTTGAAGTGCATCAGAATCACCTGTAAAACTTAAAAAAAAAAAGTATCCGTATATATTTTTTACATAGCATTCTTATTTGCACCACAAGATGAAAGATTTTTGTTATAAAAAGTTTACAATATAGGTGAAGTTCACACAGTTATCATAAAGCTTTCTTATTTTCACATCTAGTCAACCTGAGAATATAAGAGGAAAATTCAAAGATGAAATAAATATTAAAAATGTGCTTAACTATTTATACTTTACTAAAAATATCTTTACTGATGGAGTAGATCGTTTATGTGCCCCAGTACTGTGAAAAGCTGCACAAACAATGCTGTTCAGAAGAATGAGACATTACAGATGGCATATCTGAAAAAGCTTCACAGAGGAAGATGCTTTAAGCTGGTTTTAAATGAAAGAGGAGGATAATACTAACATGTAGAGGATTTTGTAGTTTACAGAGCATTTTTGCCTCACTATATTACTTGTTTTTCTCACAACACTCCGTCGGCATTAATAGGGTAGGAGAAATATGGGGAGGTATGTGGGAGATGAAGCTAATTGAAGAGACTGCAGGAAGTTACAGAGTGGGGGGTGGTTGTTGGAAATCCTTAAGGGGCTTGCATGCTGCACTAAAAATTAGAACTTCGCTCTATAAATATACTGGAATTGTTGAAGGATTTCAGTTAAGAAAGTAGCTTTTGTGTTGATCTTAAAATCTTTAGACTTGGACAACTGGGTACATGATAATTTCATGAGTTAACACAGAGGTTGTAGATAGAACTTAGGAGAAAGAGAAGGAATTCTCTTGGATTCTCTTGAATTCTCAATGGATTTTGAATTCACTATATCTGGGAAATTTAGGTGGAAATACTAATTGTAACAGATAATCAGAAATAAGAAATAGGAATTCAGAAAAGGATTCCAAGCTGAAATGATGGATTTACAGAAGGAAGTTAAAGTCAGTAGGATAGATCTGATCCCATTCACATTTGCAAAGGCCACTATATGCCAACTTCTCTGCTTATGATAGGAGGATACAAAAAATGAGATACTGTCCCTGTGATTTAAGAATTCAAAGTCAGGGGGTAGGGGCATACACAGTTACAAAACAATTATGTATGTGCTTTTTATAAATAAGTATAAACTATTCTCAGTGGGAAGAATAGGGAGTGTTTATCTCTGCCCCAGGGCTAGGGGCCAGAATGAATGGGGAGAAAAACTTTCGGAGTAAAACTGATTCTCAAAGAATGAATAGGAAATAGATAGGAGTTTACTAGCTAGATAAAGTGGGATTATGCTGTGCAAAATTAAGGTCTGCTTGTAGAACTGTAAGTAATTAAGTAGGGTTAGACAGCACGTAAGGGACGATAAAGACATGAGGCTGGCAAGGTAGTGATCCTTCCTGTCATCGATAGCATATCAGATGCAGGCAGTACACACACACACACTTTTAAAGACATACTATTATTGTGTCTTTTTCTATTCAAACAAGCATTTATATCATTCCAAATCTATTTATCATTTGAGTTAAGGTGGGTGGACAATAAATTCCCCAGTGCATTTATCTTTGAGTCATCAGTACAAGTTTCAAAGCTTGAATAATTTTCAGATAATTTTCAAGTAGTTTCATTATTCTGATTTTTATTAGATTTGGAAAGATTCTAATTGCCTTCTTCATGTGGGCCACACTTTTCCTCTTACTTGGATAAATAATATTACTTAATAAGTAATATTTTTAGTGCAGATTTATGAGTTTCTGTAAGCAGTTTTTTAAAAAATACAGTTCTTTTTTAACATTGTTAAATGTGAAAATTGATAAATGCTTTAAATACATTTAATTTAACCTTCTGCCTCAGAATGTGAGATTGGTACCTAAAATAAATGGGGCTGGATTTGTAAGAAGCCTTAATCACCATAAGGTTATGAGGCATTTTGTACTGTGGTTACTAGGAATTGTCAAATTTGAAAATTAAGTAAATTGGAAGCTAAAATGCTATCTCTTCCAGATTATTCTCAAGTTAAAAAAGAAAGATTTACTTATTATTAAAAAAGAGTTAAGGCTACCTGTTGAAGAAAACCGCACATTTGGAATACTATGTTTATTCAGCTTTCAATTCAGAGTTGTATTTTATTTTATTTATTTTTTAAAGATTTTATGTATGTATTTGTCAGAGAGAGAGAGAGAGAGAGAGAGAGCACAAGCAGGGGGAGCGGCAGGCAGAGGGAGAAGCAGGCTCCCCTCTGAGCAAGGAGCCTGATGTGGGACTCCATCCCAAGACTCTGAGAACATGACCTGAGCCGAAGGCAGACGCTTAACCGACTGAGCCACCCAGACATCCTAGAGAGTTGTATTTTAAAACAATAAAAGTATAATAGTATTTTTTTAAAAAGGTATTTAGTAGTAATATTTTTCCTTTTCCAGGTTGAAGAAGACGGCCTACAAATTTGTGTTGAAATATGTGGTTGTGCTCTACAACTCGATCTTCATGATGATCCCAAAACTAAATGTTTAATTTATAAAACAATTGCACATTTTTTGCCAAATGATTTGGAGATCCTCAGGATTTGTGCACTCTCAATATTTTTTCTTGAGCGCTCCTTGGAAGCTTATCATACTGTTGAAGAGCTTTACAAACGTCCAGATGAGGAATATAACGAAGGCACAAGTAGTGTTCAAAATCGTGTTCGTTTTGAATTACTTCCAATTTTGAAAAAGGGATTGTTTTTTGATCCCGAATTCTGGAACTTCGTAATGATTAAGAAAAACTGTGTAGCATTATTGAGTGATAAATCAGCAGTTAGATTTCTAAATGAAAGTACACTGGAAAATTCTACAGGTAATCTAAAAAAGGTGGTGGAACAGCAAGGTTTAGATGAAGGGCTGGACTCTCTTACAGATCAGAGCACTGGAGAGCTTGATCCTGATGATATATCTAGAGTGCAACCTAAGGGTCACATTAATAAGAAAAATCTTATGGCTCTTAATGTTTCCAGAGTAGATCACAATGTCCCAAGGCATCGGTGTATGTTATGTAACAAGGAATTTCTAGGTGGTCACATTGTGAGGCATGCCCAGGCTCATCAGAAAAAGGGTAGTTTTTCGTGTGTAATATGTGGTAGGAAATTTAGGAACAGAGGACTTATGCAGAAGCATTTAAAGAATCATGTTAAGAAAATACAAAGACAGCAAATTGCTGCAGCTCAACAAGAGGATCAGGAAATCCCTGCTTTGGAAGAAATAAATTGTTCTGATACTTTCATTTCATTTGAAAATGGGAATTCTGGTAATAAAGATTTGGAAATAGAGACAATTACTGCTTCCAGTGATGGAAACAAAGAAGTCATCCCTGCACATGTGGCTGAATTCATTGAAATTCCTGTAAGTGTATCGGAAGATGTTATTGAGAACATGATTGAAAATGGAAGTCCTGATACTTCTTTAAATAATGTCTCGGAGCCTTTGCCTGTCTGTGAGGATGACTATGAGGAGGAAGAGGATGAAGAAGGTGATTACGAAGATGATGATTATGACCTGAATCAAGAAACTTCAGTACTTCATAAAATCAATGGAACTGTGTGCCATCCAAAAGACATATATGCTACAGATCAAGAAGGAAACTTTAAGTGCCCTGCTCTTGGTTGTGTCAGGATATTTAAAAGAATTGGCTTTCTAAATAAACACGCAAGGACTGTACATCCAACTGATTTAAACGTGCGGCAAACAGTAATGAAGTGGAGCAAAGGAAAATGCAAATTCTGTCAGAGGCAATTTGAAGATTCTCAACATTTTATAGATCACCTTAATAGACACAGCTATCCAAATGTGTACTTTTGTTTGCATTTTAATTGCAATGAGGCGTTTAAGTTGCCATTCCAGCTTGCTCAGCATACAAAAAGTCACAGGATATTTCAAGCCCAGTGTAGTTTTCCAGAATGCCATGAGCTTTTTGAAGATCTTCCTCTGCTATATGAACATGAGGCTCAGCACTATTTAAGTAAAACACCAGAATCATCTGCACAACCAAGTGAAACAATTCTTTGGGATGTTCTTACAGACTCAAATCCTAATCATCAGGAAAAAGACTCATCTAGTAATGAGAAACAAACTATTAGTCTGCCAGTTTCTACTAGCAAATCAAGGAAAGATTCCACAGAACCAAAGACATGTACAGAAAGTATGGAAAAGAAAACAGATGGTTTAGTTCAGAATGGAAATGAACATTCTGATGACACTGTTTCTGA
Source organism: Eumetopias jubatus (assembly GCF_037043125.1). Lineage (NCBI taxonomy): Eukaryota > Metazoa > Chordata > Mammalia > Carnivora > Otariidae > Eumetopias > Eumetopias jubatus. The sequence goes on from NW_028274807.1 coordinate 40,452,750, forward strand.
TATAAGCTTGACAGACCAAAAGATGCCTGACATAGAGCCAAATTCTGAAAATAATTGTAGTATTAGTGATTTAGTCAATGGACACAGTGGAATAGAGCAGACACCTTTAGTTTCGTCAGATCCTGCTTTGAAAACTGATGCAAATAGAATCAGGACAGAAAACGGTTCCATTTTACCTAGTGTTGTACCACAAGAACATAATACCCTGCCAGTATCTCAGGCACCTTCCAAACCAAATCTGACGAGTGAACATACTTCATATGGCTTAATTTTAACAAAGCCATATGTCAGACCACTGCCTCCCAGTTACCTGGATGAACGGTACCTTAGTATGCCAAAACGCAGAAAATTTCTGACTGATAGAGTAGATGCCTGTTCTGATCAAGATAACGTTTGTAAAAAATCCATGAAAAGATTAAGATGTGGCAAATGCCTGACCACCTACTGTAATGCAGAAGCACTTGAGGCTCACCTTGCACAAAAGAAATGTCAGACACTCTTTGGATTTGATTCAGATGATGAAAGTAAGTCTTCTATCTTCTCAATAGGTCTGTCTGTAGAAATAGAAAATGCCACAGATCTTTATGAGGTTAAGAAAGTTAACATTTGTATAGCACAGATAATAAAGCACCACCCCATACATTATTTCTTTTAATCCATATAGACACTATTTAAGGTGATGTTACTACTCCTGTTTTATAGATCAAGCAGCTGCAATTTCACAAGTTAAGTAATTTGCATAGGTATAGCCTATGAACTTGTGGAAGTCAGAACTTGGACACGGTTTTTCATACTCTTTGATCATACTCATTCACTGTGTCTGAAACATTTCTTCATTACAAGTTTCATGTAATAAAAGTTTTAGAAACAAAGTAATTGTGATGGACATGTTTTTCATTTGCATGCCAGAATATAAACCAAGTGAAGTTGAGCTGCTTTTCCAGAAACAGAAGTGAAAAAGAACCAGAAAATAATTGAAAGACAAAATTGAGCAAAGGAAGATCTTGCCTTTCTACTACTATCAATATTTTTTGAATGAGTAAGAGTATAAACAGGAATCTGACTTAGAATTTCAGTTGAACTATAAAATTTGAATTAACAGACATGTTCTGTTTTACAGGTGCCTGATAAAAATGTTACAGAAAGATCTGTCGATCAAGCAGTAGTGCGAAAAAAGCACTGCAAGAAATTGCATCATCAGTTTGCTATTTTCCTGATGGCCTTAATTTTCAAGCGGTCTTGGATTACTAAAGATAAAGACAAAGCACATTTTCTAGAATGAACTCAGAGAGGAGATGTGCTGGTTTAGACTCCAAAAGGGTTATTACAAAACTCCCAAAGTACCAGTTATCCAGAAAACCACATTTCTTTAAAAAGTTGATGACTTAATGCAGCATGTTCAGTTTCACTTACGTGAGAAACATGTTCAGGCAACTAGTCAGAAAGAAAAACCAGCTATGGCCTTACAGAAAGGGAAAAGTTAATCCATTATTAAAAAAGGGGAGGGGTTTATTGTTTACAATAAACAACTTGAAGTATTCTACAAATGAGATTTGTTTTCTTGTCATGCATAATCAGATTATATCCTCCCTTCTCTTCAAACATGGTTTAAAGAACTTCTGCTATTTGGTTTATTATAATTTAGAAACTGATACATGAAAATAAAACTTGATTTATCACCATGCTATCCATAAAAGATTGTAACTTGTTTCCAAGATGATTGATTAGGACAGAGTTCAATGAATGTTATGCCAGCATTGGAAGTTAAAAAACAAAAGAAAACAAAACAACACTTTGCTAATAAGCTCTTAATAGAACTTTCCACTTTCCATTTTTGTAATACCAGTGAATTGTATTTAAAGGCAGCAGTGTCCATTAAATAAAAAAGTACCATCAGTAACTTTGGGGAGAGATGGGAGGAATCTAAGACCATAAAGGCTATCTAATGGAAGGAAAACACTGAATTGCAAATAACTCAATGTGAATAATGGTATAAGCACACTGGGATATTTCTATTTGTATATAGAGTAGTGTTAGGACATTGCTTGATGATTCATAGTAAGGTCCTTTTAGACATTAATGTGAGTTATCTAAGTACAGTCCTATAAAAATAACTGGCTGTAAAAAAAAAAATGTCAGCTAAAATCAGGTCAAGAATTCATTGGTTTTATTCAGTTAGGAGAGTTAATTCTAAAATAAGCCATACTACTACTCATGCTTTCTTATTTATTAGTGATGAATTTGGTCTGAATAGTAATTTTTATATATAAAAGGAAATATTTACACAAAAATTTGCACAGCAGGAACACAGTTAAGATACATTGATGCTTTTATTTTCCTTGATGACCAGTAATTTTCCTAAGGAAGATTTTAACTTATTAGGCAATGAATTGTTAAAACACAAAATGTTTTCTAAAATACCCCCTCAGATATGTTCCACTTGTACATTCTCTAAAAGAGGAAGCTTAAAGACCTTTTACCTGTCAGTGTATTAATCTATAGCAGGGATAAAATGAACAAAAATGCAAAGGCAAATTCTTAAAAGGTGGAGCTACTAATGTACCATGGTCAACCAAATATTCCAGTTATTCCAACTGATACATTTTTGTTCAAAGCAGATAATCTTACTGGATTCTACTATTACAAATTTTTGGATATTAAGCTTCTTGAATGAAGTCACTAAGGAAGGGGACATTTCTTCCAAGGTAGCATCCAGACTTTATTAAATCGGGATTTCTAGGTCATGAAAGATATAAAAAAAAAAGCCCAATTTTATTAGTTTATTTATTCATTCACTACTATGCAATTGATAGTCACAAGTCCGTTTCAATCAAATTAAGGTTTTTGTTTTGTTTGTGTAGCCTACATTAGGCTGTGGAATTTACATTTAAATAACAGATAAGTAAACAACTCAATCAGATTTTTAAATCCCTTAGGGTCAACTCATACAAACAAACAAACAAACAAAAAAACACCTCTGTACTTCCTGATACTGAAAATACAGTACTTGAGTTCTATTTCAGTTCAGTAGAAAATACAGCATGTAATAGTCTGTTTGGAAACTAGTTCATTTGGACAATGAAGTTTTTTTGAAATATAATTTCTGCTTTGTACATTTTCCAGAAGTTTAAAATTACAACTTAACATTTTATCACATTTTTAACTTTTTACTTTTTTATAAGTTGTATCTATTGACAAATCCATCTCTGCAAATTATTTTCATTCATTCTGCAGTTCGTACCAAGATGTTTTAAGCATATTCCACTAGTTAATTTTGTCTCTAATTTGAGGTTTTATTTCTACTTTTGTGTTGCTAAGGGAAAACTTTCTGAAACACTTAGATCAAATCGGTTTATACATAATTAAATCAAGGAATGTTTTATAAAAATCTATTTGGCCATGTTGTTCTAAACCTCTTTATATACTTCTCAAATGATTGCTACTGAAAGTATGCGTACATTTCATTATTTATGTCTTATAAAGCATAAGCTTCTATCATTTTGCTTTGGTGGGGTGCATAAACTTCCAACAGTTCTAATTTGGGATTCAGAAGAAAAGGAAGCTTTCCTGTTCTTCAGATTCTTCTCTTTTACTTTCTGTTCCTTCTGTTTTGAGGATATGCTTATCTTACATGGACCAAGTTTCAATTCTTTTTTTTTAAATAAAAATTTCCTTCAAAACAATAACTATAAACTTTCTGCTATTTCAGTAAGGTCAAGAAAATAGCAAATCTGAATTTTTGCTGCTCAGATATTACAGAAAAGAGGGATCTCCGTGGACAAGGACACTGGTACTTTGGGCTTTAGCCATATTCATTTTTTTAAACAACCGGTTATATAATGAGTAGATGACTTATAACACTGAACTTGTGATTCTTTTCAAATCACACTTGAAGGTTCAGCCGTACTCCTTTCATGTTTGGTTTAAACTGTTGTATGGATGAAAAACCTAAAAGGGATGATAGTGTTTATCTTTTAATTTATTTGGTACTGTAAAACACCTTTTCAGAATGCCTAAATGCTGCATATGCATTTTGGAATTGTTAATATGTGAAAGATATTACAGATTCAGCAAGAAAGGAAATTTGTGCTTCCTTGTTGAACATTAAATTATTTTACTTTGCATTTTTTAAGAGTACAAATTAAAACTGAGCCATTGAACTGCAATAATTCAACAATAGCGTCTCATTTCAAGAAATTTTTTGTACTGTACATAGACTTGTTCAATAAAACATTGTCCTTGTTGGTAATGAAGTGTTCAGTTTTATGTAGCACACTGCTTCAAAAGGAATTAGGCTTAAGGTATGTAGTAAATAAGAAAGTCCCTATTATGTCTCATAAGAGAATGAATTATTTCAGTTAATATTACCATATTCAGATGATTAATTTTTAAAAACATTTTAAAATAGAAAAATCTAGAAGTTTACGTAAAACATTTTAGACATTATTTTAACTAACGTCTACATGCAGGAATTACAAGTTGACAGAATGCTGGTTATTAAAGTTATTTTGGGTACCCTCTGCAAACTTTGTAGGTAGACAAATATCACAACTCTCTAAGTGAAAGACAGTGTTGGTAAATCTTCAAAAGATGAAGAGCATCTGCTGGAACTCAAAAAACAAAAACAACAAAACAAAACACTGGGAAGTCACTTTGAAATAAGGTATAAATATTGATGAAAATGACTTCCTAAAAAGCATTTCAGTGGGAAAACGTGTAAACCAATTAATCTGTAGCTAAAAGTGAGTCCTTGGGCATGAGGGCTCCTACTTTTTTGGTTGACTAACAAAGAAAAACACCCTATACCCTTTGCTATCACTTGCAACTAGAATAAAATGAGGGCTGAAGTAGAAAAAGACCTTGTTCGATGCGATGATAGCAATGCAAAAGAAAGGACGGTGGTACGTCCAGTGATTTGCACATACAGCAAACATGCTTTGAAAAACAATGGGAAAGTTATTCAAGCATTCTAGAGCTGAGATCTGGAATTCTCAGTCTATGCTTTTGGTCATATGATTTTAGACTATTAAATGTACTGAGGTATTTAGATAAAGGTATTGGAGTTATCTAGACTTTTTTTTTTCCTGAGACTTGAGGAATTCTGGAAAGCAATATTACTAAGTATGCTTCCAAGATAAAAGAGGTTGCTTTTCAGAGCTTAATATAAATTTCATAGCAGCTTCAAGAATCAACCAATAGAAGGGTCAGGGATTTTGGCTGTATATGAAGATGTCAAATGGAGCGGCAATCCAGTATTACGTGGAATTAAAACTAAAAGTGGGGGAGAGGTTCATGCCTTATTTATGAGTGCCACACACTGGAGAAGAAATGTCTCCTGTTTCACTAAATTACTATATACTAGCTAATTTATATATGTTACCCCTAATTGTTAAAACTCAAAGACAGATAGGAACACCGCGTTTTAGAAACCAAGGCTCAAAAACATTAAATAGCTTGACTGAAGTCACACAGGAGAGGTGGGATTGAAAAATCAGATGTGTCCTCCTAAAACCATAATGCCAAGCAGTTTTCATTCTACCGTGCAGTTTTCCCTGCAAATACAGAGCATGAGTGGCTATAATATATCCAAATAGAGTCAGACCTGCCTGAGGATCAATGATTTCAGAGACAAAGGATGAAGTCTGGTAGGAGTAGGTGGCTGACGTCTCACTTTCTTCTATTAGCAGTGATTCTTACAGTGTGGTCCCTGGAGCAGCAAAATTAGCATCACCTAAGAACTTCTTAGAAATGCTAAATTTCGGGGGGTGCCTGGGTGGCTCAGGCAGTTAAGCATTTGCCTTTGGCACAGGTCACGATCCTAAGGTCACGATCCTAGAGTCCAGGGATGGAGCCCCTGTTCTTGGGCTCCCTGCTCAGAGGGGAATCTGCTTCTCTCCCTCTCCCCCCCTTCCACCCCCACTCGTACTCTCTCTCTTGCTTGCTCTTCTCTCAAGTAAATAAAAGCAAGAGGCAAGTTTAAGGAACAAATAGCAAGGGGACCACTGTGACTAGTCTGGATAAGAGACTGAGAAAATAACAGAAAATGAAGACAGGTAAAAGAGCCAAAGTCTTCACAATGGCCTGCAAGGCTCTAGATCTGCAATATCCAATACAGTAGCCACTAGCCACATATGGCTATTAAAATTTAACTAAAATTCAAATAAAACTTAAAATTCGGTTCCTTGATTGTACCAACCACATTACAACTGCTCAACAGCTACATGTGTCTGATGGTTACTGTACTGAACAACACAGATACAGAACATTTTCATTATCTCAAAGAACTTTTGGACAGGTGGTTCTGTATCAGTGGTTCTCAAATGGGGATGATTTTGCCCCCCCGGGGCACATTTGGTAAATTGGGAGATATTTTTGGTAGCCACAACCTGGGGGAGGAGGTGCTACTGGCATCTAGTGGGTAGAGGCAAGGGATGCTGTTAACATGCATAGAACAATGCATAGAACAGCCCCCAAACAAGGAATTATCCTGCCCAAAATGTTAATAGTGCCTCACTGAGAAACCCTGCTCAATCTTGACTGCAACTCTAACCTCACTGCCTCCTCCTTGAACAGGCTGCTCTGGCCTCCTTCCTACATTGCCAAGCACTCTGCTTCTTCCTTGGAACCTCTAATATTGTTTCCTCCCCCAACACTCTTCTGTGCTTCACTCACTTTCCTCAGGTCTTTCTTTCAATATTACTTAGAGAACTCTCTCTTGACAGGCTGTATAAAAACGCAACATCCGCTCCATCCCCCTCCTTTTGATTTATTTTTCTCAATAGCATTTCCTGGCACAGTATATAGTTTCTTATATGTTTACTGTCTATTTCTTCTCACTAGACTGAAAGCTCCAAAGAAACTGTATTTGTTCCAACACAAAGAACAATGTCTGGCAAATAGGTGCTCAATAAATACTTTTTTTTCCCTTTTTAAATGAAGGAATGAATGAAAGAAAAGGTTGGGTATGCCTTCTATATGGTCCCACACCAGCATGATGAGCACTTGTTAGCCCTTGCAGCACTCTCAAAAGATCCTTGAAAGGAGGGTCTGTGTCATTTCTCTGAATCTTCTTCAATCCCTAGCATAGTACATACTCAATACTTAATGAAAAATGAAGGATTTTTAAAAAAAAAAGATTTTATTTATTTATTGGACACAAACAGCGAGAGAAGGAACACAAGCAGGGGGAGTGGAAGAGGGAGAAGCAGGCCTCCCTCTGAGCAGGGAGCCCAATGCGAGGCTGGAGCCCCATGCGGGCTTGATCCCAGGACTCTGGGATCATGACCTGAGCCACCTAGACGCCCCGAAAAATAAAGGATTTTTATCTGTTGAGTAAATGATACCCCAAATGACATCCACTGGCAAATTAGTATAGGCATGCTTTGAATGCCTACGCCACATTTACAGTTTATTTTAAAACTGACATTTAGCTGTGATATTTTTTAAAACGTTAAATTTGCTCACCTGGATCTGCAGAAATGTACATGTGAGCTACAAAATGGCAATACCCTAATTAAATGTTAACAAATCAAAAATATGCCTAAAATGTGGAAGAGGCTAGAGGCAAGTGACGATGTTTAAGCCTGATTCCTCATCGCTCTCGGTCGAGCCCAGCATGACTTCTCCATTGGTGAATACGAGTAGCTGCCACACTAACAGCAGCAGCTAACATGCACTGAGTTCCTTCTAGGTGCCAGGCACTGTCCTTCACCCCGCCCCGCACCCCCGCACCCGCAAACCTACGAGGTAGCTAACTCTACTAGGTCCATTTCGAGATAGGAAACTGAGGGACAAAAAGGCTAAGAAGCATGTCCATGGTCACAGTTAGTGAATGGTGGCGGAGTAAAACCCTGGTAATCTGGCTTCCAGAGTCCCCAGCCCTAAATTGCTCGCGATACAGCATCGTCTAAAACCAAGCTGGAGAGGACCGGAATCAAGCAACAGCCGATCCGTTAGAGATGAAAGCAAGAAGGCATGGCATGTGATAGGTGACTTTTTTTTTTTAACCTTTCATAGTCTATTGCTAAACAGAACCAAATCATTTTAATACTGTACTGCGTAATTTAAGAACATCAAACTACAGGTGCACCCCACTCAGAACTGGCCGCAGAGGACGTTCAAGCGCTCCCGGGGGTCAGACCCACGGGCGGGGAATAGGCGCCTCCATTGGCCGGCCCCGCGGCATCACGGGAGCTCGCCGTGCGCAGGGACCGCCACCCGCTTTCCACGCACCTGCACCTGCGCAGCCCTCCCCGGCGCATTTTTGGAGGTTGGACTCCTCAGAGTAAAGGGCTTCGCTTTCCGGAACCAGGTTCCTTGTGGAAGATCGCTGTTCTCGGTGCAAACGCGGTAGTTCCTAAAGTGAGATCCGTTGGATTCCCCTCCGTCCTGTCCACCCCGGAACGACAAGTCGGAGCACCACATTTCCTGATTGACCTTGTTGGCAATCACTTCCGCCCAGGGGTTTGGAATACCGGAGGCCCTTTGGCGGAGAACAACAGGAAAGGCACTTCCGGTGTATGTTGCCTAGGCGCCGGCCTGGTGGGCCTGCAGGGACGGCGTCACTGGGTAGTCCTCTTCCCCCCCTCCTTTGGGGGTCGAGATGTCGGGGCTCAGCTTTCCAGAGATGGAGGGCTGTCGTAACCTCCTCGGCTTACTAGACAACGATGATATCATGGCCCTGTGCGACACCATCACCAACCGCCTGGTGCGGCCTGAGGACCGCCAAGGTAAGTGTTGACTTTTCTCCCCAAGGGCGGACGCCCCCTCGGGCCCCAGGTGGCCAGAACGTGGGAGTAGAGGAGGTGCGAGACCTCGCCCCGCATCGGGGCCCGACGGTGCTGGGGCGGAACTCTGCCGCCGCCGCCGCCTCCCGGCCTGGGAGCCGCCGTGCGCCTTCAGGCGGCCCTGAAGCGCCAGATCCCCGGGAGAGGTGGTGGCACTGCAGACGGCTCTGCTTCCAGGTTTTATCTGCTGGATGTATGGGCAAATGCTTATTTTTTCGAGAATTTAGAGTACGTGAATAGTGATTTCAGAATTTCCAGGGTGTTTTTCATTTTCAGTTTCGGCGGATCTGAGGAGTCAGCTGCTGACTGACTCCTCTGGGAGGATATAAACACTTTCAGCCTCGTAGTTAAAACTACTGTAACAAAAGAGCAGATAGTTTGAATCCATGTCTCTTTTGGGATCTAATTTTTTTTCTGAGATGGTTTTGTGTAGTAGGAATACGTTGTTTTCAGAGCCAAATAAACATTTCTGTAGTTTTAAAGGGTTATGAATATTCAATCAATATTGATTGCTAGCTACTCCATATAAAAATGTAATCAAGAAGCTTGTGTGTGTATTTCACTTGGCATATCATCGGGACAGTCTTACTTTAAAATGTGAAAACTCCAAACTTCTATGTTAGTATGACTTAAATAACTACAAAAGCATAATCTGCATGTCTCTGCTTTTAAATTGGATTTACGTTTTTGCCATTTAAGAAAATCATTCATTTGAAACTTCAAACTTAATGTTTCCTCAAACTTAAGAAATTCCTAAGAATTTCGAATGCAGATAGTTTTAGACTTAATATAGTTCTTAAGTATTTATATATTTCACGTGCTAATCACCACCTAACAGTCCTTGTGAGTGTGAGTTTAAAATTGTAATAGATAAAAATGCTGGATTTAATTGATGGTGGGTCTAAAAGCAAATAAAAAGAAACTTCCCAGTACAGAAATGTTAAATGATTAGGAGAGGGCATTTCTCAGAGAGGAAGAAAATAGTAAGCATATGAAAAGATAATCTCTGTTTATTTATTATGAAAAGATAATCTCTTTAAAAAGCAATGAAATGAAAACCGAAACACAGTGTTTTCCTGTCTACTGGATTGGCAAAAAACTAAACGTGGTGATCGTGCAAAGCAGGTCTTTGACAATTGGAGGAGTGTAAATTAGAACTTTGGAAAACAAGTTTGACATCATCTCTAAGTGGAATTATTTGCTTACTTCCGGGTTTATATTCTGGACCTGAGCTTCTCAAGCTTGAATGTGCCTGTGAATCAGTCCCTCAGGATTCTTGTGAAAAATGCAGATTCTGATTCAGTAGTTGTGGAGTGAGTCCAGAAATTCAGCATTTCTTCAGCTCCCAGATGACCCTCATGCTGCTTGCCCCTCTGTGCACTGGGAGACATTTATGAAAATGTTCAAAGTGATGGTGTTTGTAATTGGACACACCCAGTAAAAATCTATGAACAGAATAGATAACCTTGTGATGTAGTCATATAATTTACTGTGGTACAGTTAAATGAATTAACAGTCGAAAAATTAGAGCTACATATATCCACAGATTAATGTCAGAAACAACATTAAGTGAAAAGCTGAATATGAAAGACTGTGTGTGTGTGTGTGTGTGTGGATTGGATTTATAGAGTGTTCCAAAAATACCAAACTGTATTGTTTAGGAGTTCATAGTTATGCTGTACAACTATAAAGAAAAGCAAGGTATTGATAAACAACATTAGGATAGCAGCTATCTCTAAGGTGGGTGAGTAGAGAGAGGGAATACTATTAAGTAGGGAGGGTTAAAATGAGGGCCTCAAAGATACTAGTAATATCTTATGTCTTAAGTTATGTTGTATATACATGGGACTTCATTTTTTTGCTATTCTGTATTCTTTATGCATGTAAAAAATAATCTTTGATCTGTTATTTAATATAACACCTTTTTTTAAATTAAAAAAAGAATACAAGTATTCTGCCACTTCTTAGAAGCATGATTATTGATACCTCATATATTCTCAACTTTCATTGTCTATAGAGTAAGGAGTTTAAACGTCCTTGCACATCTAAAATAACTGTAATTTTACCTATGTTAGGGATTATAAATGAATTTAGGTCCATTGGCCTTCTTAGAAAAAAATTTTTTTCTCTGGCTCAAATTTTTTTCTCAAAACATGTCATTCTTTTAAAAAAATGCAAAACTTTTACTATCTTATGAGAAGTGAAAGGAAGAGGTAAGTAAGTTTAGGTAGGGAAGTTTAAAACATAAAGAAAAAAAATTTTAAACCCAAAATCTGACAACCCACTTTCTGGTTTTTAAAAATTACCATCTCATGCAAAAAGAGTAATGCCATGACAAGAATTTATAAATATTATTTGATAGGGTTTCTGCTGACCCTGGACAGATTTACAAGTGACTTGTGATTTTCTACTAATCTTTATAATTTCCTTCTAGATGCCATTCGTGCAATATTATTGTACAGTCAAAGTGCAGAAGAACTTTTGAAGCGTAAGAAAGTCCACCGAGAAGTCATATTTAAGTACTTGGCAACACAGGGGGTTATTATACCTCCAGCTACTGAAAAGCACAATCTTATTCAGCATGCAAAGGATTACTGGAAAAAGCAGTTACATCTGAAATTGAAGGAAACACCAGAGCCAGTTAAGACAGAGGACATGAGACTATTTCAACAGGTAAAATAGATCTTATATTTATACCCTAAATCATAGTTCTGTCTAAACTCTTTAGATAATCCTAGATCTGTGGGAACAGGGCTAATATTTTGGCTTTTATAATTTAGCTTCACATCATATCCTTTGCATTCTAAAGGAAGACCAGTATTAAGGTATTAATTTGGTATTAATTTGTATGTATGTGGAACACACACACACAAATTGGAACACTCTACAAATCCAATCCACACACACACACAATTAATTAATCTAAAGGTATTAAATTGTAAAAATTCTATGAGAGAAACTTAAGTAATTTTTACATTTGATTTTTTTTTTTTTAAGCTAGGAAAAATCCTCTTGTAATAATTTCCTCCAGCTGACGTTGTCTGTTCCTATTTCTTTGTATCCACTGGACATTTTAGGTACTCTGTGAATATTTAAATATTGACTGTATGAACTCTAGGTAATTTGCAAATTTTATTTTTTTATTTTATTTTTTTTTAAACAAAGCACAGAAAGACCACCCCCTTTTCAAATCAGATATATAGCTTAATAAATGTCCATGAAGCAAAAACATTTGTAATGACCATGCTGGTCAGGAAATAGAAATTTGCCACCCACTCCAGAAGCCCCTTCCATGAATTTGCAAATTTTAAACTACATACTTTGAATTTGTGAGGTTTTACAGTAAGAGGCATTTGCTTTCACGTTAGGAAAGGATCTTCTAAGAGCTTTCTTAATATGCTAAAGAGAATGTTGACTCTGAAATCATACAGATGTGACTTCAGATAGGTCCTGCCCTGTGCTAGGTGTGAACTTGAGCAAGTAACTTGACTTTCCTGAGCCCTGTTTACTTTATCTATAAAGCAGGCACAATAATGATAGTATCTGTGTAAATAGGCTTTTGAAGATAGAAGGAAATAGTCCGTAAGTCCCAAGATTTAGACATAATCATGGGTGCTCTGTCAATAAAAGATTCTTACCATCAAAATGAGGTACTGTGCTCTGGAATGTTCTCATCTATTCACATAGATGAGTAAAATCAAGCTTGTCAGGTATATTTTTGCAGTAACATTACCCTTTGTAAAAAAGAAATAACAGTACAAAAATAATCCCAATCATAAAAAGTAATGTATTTTCAGTCATAGTCGTATTAGAACTCTGTTTAAAGATAGTAAAAAATTCTTATTTGTTACCAACTTTATTTTAGTGTAGTTTATATGCAAAGAAGTGTATCCATTTAAAGCATACATGCTGCTTGGACAGACATTGTGAAACCACTGACACAATCAAGAGAAAATACTTATGTAAATCATTGTTGACTGTTCATGCTGCTATTTTGGAGGCTTTGTTAAATCTTAATCTCAGCTGAATTTTCAGATGTTTAAGGTGGGAAATTCTAAAATGATTTTTCCCCTTTTTGGAAGAACAGTGTGTGCGTGATGGGTTCAGTGAGTTCACTTGTAGTTTATTTAGCTTCTGTTATACTCAGCATATGAAAACTTAGCTCTAAAACAGATGAGGTAGAAAAAAAGATGTGAGAACTGACCTTGGTTATATTTTATATTTTATTTATCTTAGCAGGAAAAAGAAGATAAAACTGAAAAAGTTGATTTTCGTCGATTAGGAGAAGAATTTTGTCACTGGTTCTTTGAACTTCTTAATTCTCAGAATCCTTTTCTGGGACCACCTCAAGATGAATGGGGGCCACAGCACTTCTGGCACGATGTCAAGCTTAGGTTTTATTACAACACCTCTGAACAAAATGTGATAGACTATTATGGAGCAGAAATTGTGAGCCTTCGTCTGCTGTCACTAGTGAAAGAAGAGTATCTTTTTCTCAGTCCCAACCTAGATTCCCGTGGACTGAAATGTGCTTCTTCTCCGCATGGTCTGGTTATGGTTGGAGTTGCTGGGACTGTCCACCGAGGGAATACTTGTTTGGGCATTTTTGAACAAATTTTTGGACTCATACGCTGCCCTTTTGTAGAAAATACGTGGAAAATCAAATTTATCAACCTGAGAATTATTGGAGAGGGTTCTCTTGCTCCTGGAACATTAATGAAACCAGCTATTACATTTGAACCTTGTGATCTAGAGGCCTTTTATAACACTGTTACTTTATGCAGTACCAACTAAGTACAACTTAATGTAAGGCAGGCATTGGATAGTGGAACTGGAGACCAAGCTTTATGCAGTGGAGATGAGGCATTGTTGAACAAAAGAGAACTGAGTTCACCCAGCCCTCTAAAGCACTGAACATGTTTGTCAGTCTAAAAAACCTTCTATACAGGAACTCTTCCAGATATCACATCAGTAATGTCTAAGTGATTGCAGATGTGAGGATTGACATATTTTAGTTGAAGTATCTTTCTTGACAATAGACTAACGTATTATGTGAATACTTGCCTCTTTCTACATGACTTGCAGCAAATGTTCTGAGAGCTAATGCAGTTCATCAAATAAATCCCACTTTAGATGGTATAACTAACAGTGTGCCTTAGAAACCAGGTAATATTTTCATTTTACTTAGTGAATATTCTGCTCATATCTGTACTTTTCATGTCGGAAAGGTTTAATGTAAACTCAGAGTTACCATTTTAGAAAACTTGAGTGACATTCTCACGCAAAAAGTCAAATAACGTAAATTTACTTTGCCTTTTTAAAATGAGGAACATCTTTCAGTTATCTATAGTAGTCCAAGCTAAATATCTTAAAATCTGCAACATTTTCTGAACTCTTGGGCAATGATAAATGCTGTTCTCACAACAGACCTTATTCTTATCTAAGGCTTCAGCTAACAGTTATATAGAACATTTATTGTAATGCCATCTAAAGGAAACATACTGTTGACATTTTTTAAAAGGTGTGCCCAGTTCTAACTTAAATGAATTACTGTTTTCCTCTTGATTGATCTTGGAAGAGGTGACCAAAAAAAAAAAACAAAACCCAAAAACACACACAAATTTATAATGTGGTCATATCTATATACATATATAGATATACTCCCACATCATAAATTAAAATTATTAGGATTTTTTTACCTCTAAATTATTCTACTAGGTTTGAATTACAAAGTTGCCAGATTAATTACATAGCTGCTTTAGGGTTTAAAGTTTTCATCACTTCACAACTACTTGCTGATCTTTGATTTAGTTAGTAATTTTAATTTACAAAAGTGCCATATGGAAAAAATTCAGCTGGGAGTTGTGATGATGTGTTGTACATGTTAATTTTTTACCTTTAACTCTTCTCGTGATCATCTAGGGTAACAAGAATTTTGGAAGCAGGAGGAAAAAACTCATCTTTTTTGTATTTTAATGCCAGCCTTTTAGGAGGAGTACAAATTGATACATCTTAAAATAAAAACTTAATAAAGGAGGGAAATTGCTACGGTCTGCTATAAGAATAGTATATTGTTTAGATTTAAAGCAAGTTATCATTTTCTCCTTTAAGTATAGAGTATCATTATAACATGTACTCAATAAATATCCTGAGTAAAGAATAAAATTAAAAACTATTCCCATCTGTTTCTTTTGTGGTATTGATGACGAGTACTGCAGAAATATTACTACAGATGCTCAGGGTGGGCAGAAATTGCCTCTGGCTACCTTCAGTATTGGCTTTTTGAATTTGTGTAATGCTCAAGTAAGGCTGCAATGTTTGCATGTTCTTTTAATCAGCGTTAGAAGTTTGAAATCTTCCTGATAGACTCTCTCAAGAATTGGAACTATGTTTTATTTACTGTGAATCCCTACAGCTGGGCCACATAGTAGGACCTAATGTTTAACTAAATGGGTTAAGGTATGAGTAAAAGAAGTTTACATACTGTATAAAAGACTTTTCTGCATCTGGATTTTGTCTTTGGTTCTTATTAGTGATGGGGTTTTTTGATCATTTCATCTGTTTGAATTTCATGCATGGATACACAGAAACTTTTAGGCTCCAAGCTAACAAATTTAACCTTTTAAAATTTACTGAATTTAAAAAGCCCAAGGGTCAGAATGGGATAAACTGGAATGCTCTAACCATTTTAGGGGAAGTGTATATTTTTTTGTTCAGAGAAAGAACACCTGGAGGAGTTGAGATTTATTCACGAAGTTTAAAGCTTGGTCAGGTCTCTGAGAAGGTCCAGAAGCACACTGCAGATAACTCTTTTGCTACCCTCCCTTTGTTTTGTATATGTTAGGGAATGGCAGAGACCCCAGCTTTAGGTCTCTTTTGCTTCATTTCACCCTCAACTGGTATTTTAAAGTTGTTGGAGTAAAGTAGTAAAGAATACAGCACTACACATAATTCATAGTGATTGAATGAATGGTCAAACCAGGGGGGCAACTGGGCTTTATTTACTGTAGACTGATTTGTGATAGCCTAATAATAGGGCATACATGAAGTATCTGTTCTTGTTAAAATAAAAATATCTTAAAGTAATAGTTACATTGGGATGTTTTATTAGTATCTAGAATGCCAAAAACAAGTTTCATGAGTCTTAACTAAAATACCAAATAATAGAAAAAAGCCATCTCTGTTTTATAAAATCAGCTTGCAAATGGCCAACACAGGAAGACTTCGTTCCTGTGTTTCCTTAAGCTAAAGGAAGCTAGTTACCCAGTGCCTGTAAGAAATTGTAATAGCACCAGAAAAAAGGGCTTAAAGAATAGTGGCTTAATTTAAAAAATCAGCAATTTTGTGTTTTAACAAAATGGCTCTTATGGCTAAGTAGATGATAAACATGAACAAAAACCATACTCTAATATTTTTATTAGTATCCGTATTCACAAACTTAGATGCCTTTTTCTTCATGGTTCTTAATTTGGGCTGTGGGGAGTGGTCATGGATTTTTTGAAAAATGAGAGCTGTGTTCTGTCCCCAGAAAATGTGTTTGTATATAGTATTACAGTTTGTGCATTATTTCAGTGAGCTCTTATGGACTTCCTAAGGCACATATGTGACTCCTATAAGGATCCTTGTACTTCATGTTAAAATCCTGCCATAGTAGTTATATTTCCTCCAAACTACTCTTCGATATTAGAATTATTTTTAGAAAATTTTATGCCCTTGCTGGAGTCCCTAAGCTAGAGGACTAAATCTTCCTTCTGAATGAAAGAATAGGAAATCTGTTCGTTTATGACAGTTGTTAATTTGTGGATTTTGTTTTTCAAAAGACATCAGATACTAAGACAAAACCTACTGAAATACTGTTAAGTGAAACAAAATTTCCAAATTCATTTTATTTTGGTAAGATAAATTTAATGAACAATAACATGCCTTAGAGAAAGTCTGAGGGAAAAGTCTGAAAAGAAAAAGTATTCAAAAAAATTCTCAGGGCGCCTGGGTGGCTCAGTTGGTTAAGCATCTGCCTTCTCCTCAGGTCATGATCCCAGGGTCCTGGAAATGAGCCCATTGGTCTGCCTGCTCAGCAGGGAGCCTGTTTTCTCCCTCTCCCTCTGCCCCTGTGGCGAACCCCCTTGCTTCTCAAATAAGTAAAATCTTAAAAAAACAAAAAACTGTAGATCTTTACAAAAACTTTATCCTGAGATGTTTATTTAGTAATGATTGTATACTGCTATTTTTTTTGAAGGATTTTAAACATAGGATCATTTCCTCTGAAGGGCTTGTATACGTGATCTCACACCATTCCTTCTCACTCCCCTCACCCCCACCCTATTTATAACGTTTGTACATACTCAAGTTTGAATGCAGATAGCACAACTGCAAGTGTTGGGAAATAAGACTTTCTGCATCTGGGTTCTCTTCAAGTTTATTTGGCATATATTTATGGAGCATCTACAATTTAAGTCACTGAATCAAGCACAAGATAAAATAATACATCAATAGGTTATTTACCTAAATTTCCTGTTAAGTTTCAGTTTCCTAGTTTAGATGTCTTAGGGTGAGAACTACTTTAGGCCCTTTTTTTTAGGGTGTGGTTATATCTTTTCGTATGGGTCAGGAAAAAAGAACACTTAATTGAAATTTTAAATAGCTGTGTGACCCTGGCTGTGCCATATTGATCGTATCAATGCAGAATATAAGATATTTTGACAGACCACTTCATTTAGAGTTGGAAGGAAAATATTTCAGAACTGTATTAGAGTGCACTAAATCTTCATAGCTTTATTTTTTTCTAGTTTGAACCTTTTCCAGTAGTCCTTCAGTAAAACAATATTAAAATGGAGTATTATTTGCTGTGAGATAGAATGTACTTCAAAGTATTAAACCATAAACTTCAGAAATGTGTTAGACATGAAGTGTTAGTAGAATCACTGGCCTAGAATTTGGTACCTCCTAATTTCTGTTCCTAGTACTGGCCAGTATAGCCCTTCATAGTGAGTCATTTACTGAGGGTTCTTTGGTTAGCAGTTTTCATCTTCAGTTTTTAGACACCCTAAATTTCAAGTATGAAATTAGTTACATTTGAATTAATTTAAGAATTGAAAGAAGCCCCTGCTGCACAGTGCCAACTGTGTTACTCATCTGACGTTTTCTGAACAAAAGTTAAAATCAGTTAACTACTTAGGAAAGCCTTTTTTCTTGAAGTATTTAGTTTCACAAGTTTGTGTTAATCTTTTCCATCTCTTAAAATACTGATGGTTAGTATTCTATTTAATTCTCAAATTGTTACATGTAAGTTACTCCTGCCTCCCTAAGTAGATGGTAAATTACTTGACCCGGTGATTCTTTTCTAAAAGATTTTTTTTTAATTGTAATATAATTAACATACAGTGTTACATTAGTTTCAGATATACAATATAGTGATTCCACAATTCCGTACATTACTCAGTGCTAATCCCAACAAGTGTACTCTTAATCCCCTTCACCTATTTCTCCCATCCAGTTTTTGATGAATCCTTTTGACTGTCTTCAGTATGAAGGTCATTTGCTGGCTCTGATTTCCAAAGCAAAGATGCCTTTAATCTCTATTGTTTTATCTAAATACAGAGTAGGAGTGTTAGTGCCTGCTGTATCCTCTTGTAATTATACTTAAGTTGCTTGGTGATTTAAAACCACTTGAAAAGATAGAATGCTCATGTATGATATAAAAAGGAATATAGGTAATTGGGATATATAAAAATATATGTAAAAATTTACATGAAATTTCTTGAACTCAGTGTCTCATCACAATCACTAGTCCTTTTCCCTTCCTGTTGTACTTTCAGCCTCAGAAACAGTCTGTTTCACACATTTAATTTCCTTCCCTGTCTAGATGCAACATATCTCCAGTATTGCTTTCTGTTTCAGCTGTTACTATAATTAGAATTTCTTTACCTAAACATTGACTCAATAATTTATTTCTTTGCTTTAATATTTTTTACATAACATTAAAATTTCCTTAAAGTACAGCTTTCATCATATCTTCCATGCTCAGAACTTTCAGTGGTGTATTGCATTACCTCCAAAATAAAGTCCAGGTTTTCTGATCTGGTTTTCATCACCATCTAGGTTTGATTTCACTCGTTTTCATGCATTGTTTGGTCCAGCCAGCATCTGCTATTAAGTAGTCTTAGTATTTGTCCTGTGCTCACTTAGTTCTCTGCTTTTATTGGCAAGTATAGACAGTCGCTGACTTGACAGTGGTTCGATTTAGGATTTTTCAACTTTACAAAGGCATGAAATTGAAATGCATTCAGTAGAGACATACTTGTTGTTGTTTTAAGTAATCCCTACACCCCACGTAGGGCTTGAACTCACCACCCCAAGATCAGGAGTCATATGCTCCGACTGAGCCAGCCAGGTGTCCCAGTAGAAATGGTACTTTGAATTTTGGTCTTCTCGGTGCTGGTCAGCAGCAGGTTGCCCCATGTCCCAGTCAGCCATGCAGTCATAAGGATAAACAACCTGTATACTTAAAATCATTCGGTATCCATATAGTCATTCTGTTTTTCACTTTCATTACAGTATTCAGTAAGTTACATGAGATACTCGACACCTTATTTATTATAAAATAGGTTTTGTATTAGATGCTTTTGCCCTACTGTAGGCTAATATAAGTGTTCCGAACACACTTAAGGTAGACTAGGCAAAGATAAAGTATTCAATAGGTCCTAACCTATTAAATGCATTTTCAACCTAATGATATTTTCAACTTCTGTTGGGTTATTGGGATGTAACCCCATGTAAGTCAAGGTGGGTCTGTTTTCACTACAAAATAGTGAAACTTAATTTTTTTTGTTGTTGCAGTCTGATAATATAGAAATAAAAGGGCTATGATTGAAATGGTTTAAAAACTGGAAATTTCTTTTAAGTCAAACATTTTTTCTCTTGAGGTGTTTTGTGTATATTATCTTTCTAAAATTTTCCTAGCTTTTTGCATGGCTGCTTAATTTTTATCTTTTAGGATTTGTCTTAAATGTTTTCTCCTCTGTAAGTGGATCCCGTTTTTAATATTTATCAGAGCTCCTGTTTATTTCAGCCATAGCACTTTAAATATTAATTTACTAACTTGTTAATCTCCCCCACTAGATTTTAAACTGAGAGCAGAGACTATAGCTGTTTGGCTTTCATTTTTTTCCATTGCTTTGCACAGAGACTAGGTATTCAAGTTGATATTTATTAAAGATATAAATAAGGGAACACATGATACTTTTTCAGAGCCTTTTATATTCCTAGCCCTTTGCCTGTTTGCTAAAGAAAATGCTTAGCGCATGTATTAGGTGCTCATAAATATTTGTTTAATGAATAAAGCCAAAGTTATCTTCCTGAATATTATATAGGAGCTCTAATACAATCAGCAATAATCTGCTAGATAGAAGTATTAAAGTTTTATTATGCTTTTATAAAAGATGAAGAAACTGAGGTCCCAAAAGTTAAGTACTGTGCTGAAGTTCACAAAATTTTGTTATGGAGATTTTTTTCCTTTTTTTTTGTTTTTTTTGTTTTTTTTTGTTTTTATTTTGCGTGCGGGGGGAGGGGGCTGGTGCGTGGGTGAAGGGATGATTTAATTTTTAAACTACAAAGCCTGTTTTTTTCTTGCACTTCATTTCTAATCTGACTACTGCTACTACCTTATAGTGAAAGAATTTAAACTCTAATTCTCATTTTCTTCACTTGTAAAAATAAACAATTTGATGATTTCTAAACTGCTATTTTGAAGTTACATGGTTTTGGGAGTGTACGCTTTCTTAGCAACTCAATATTTTAAAGGAATTTGTAGTTCATTGAAGTTGAAGAAATTATTTTGCTTCCTTATAAATTATGCTCATTGAAAAACACTTTTTAACAAATACACATTTATAAATATATGTGTAGTGTGTGTATTTCTATTTACAGAGGGAAAAACAGGATGAAATATTACACATTTCTAGAAAAAAGTATGAAGCCTTTAAAATAATTTCCTATTTTCTGTTTTTTTTTTTTAAGATTTATTTATTTATTTGACAGAGGGAGACACAGTGAGAGAGGGAACACAAAAGCAGGGGGAGTAGGAGAGGGAGAAGCAGGCTCGCCGCCGAGCAGGGGACCTGACGCGGGGCTCAATCCGAGGACCCTGGGATCATGACCTGAGCCGAAGGTAGACGCTTAACGGCTGAGCCACCCAGGCACCCCTGTTTCCTATTTTCTAATCACTAGAAATTCTGAAGTTGTTTGAACTACTCTTGTGTAAAACTTTTTTGCTTTGTTACATATGTTCAAAATATATTTTCATGTTTTAGTTGAAAAGTGCAATTGGTTGACAGAAGGCCAAATTATAGACTGCCAAAAACCTGTAGTAAAAATGTAGTTGTTAATAAAATAATCAAGTACTAGATAGATGATTCCTTCAAAGAGACTGAGTAATAGGAGTTGACATACATTTAAGAGTGACATTGGAGATGAGGGGCAGATGCGGGATAGGATTTTTCTGTAGGAAGTATGGTCCTGGGTGGGTGTACTCATAAGGTCATTAAAAGTTATTCTAGGAAGTTTAACGGAAAATCCTTGTTTAGCAAAGACAGGAGGTTTTGCTGTACTGACTGTACCGATTGCAGTAGATTGGCTTTGCGATAGAACGAGCTTAGAGTACAGAAACAAGGTAGCAGTAGAAAAGGTAAGCATGTCAGGCGCTTTAATGCTGGAACTAGTGGTAGAACAATCATAAAATTGAACTCATAGGAACTAAGAGAATTGCAGAATAAGCCATAATTTTAATTCTAACTCAACCTTAAGCTAGAGCAAGAGTTTAGGACTGAGAAAAAAGTTGATTTTAAATAATGTATTAGTGTTTTCCCTTCAACAGTCTTCTCTTAATTTGGTAAACCACTTATCAAGCACTTACTATGTACCAGGTACCCTAATGGAAGACACTTTGTACTTAAGATATTTGTTCTAGTTTCTTAATGCATTTCTCGCTTTAACTTGCATCAAATAACATTTACTGTGTAATCAAAGTTTATTAGAAAGTGCTTCCCTCTGATCTCTCATTGATGCCCTACTTACTGCTTTAACCATTGTCTTCTTTTGGTCCTTATTCTGAATTGTAGGTAAAGTCCTAACCTTTGGATTAGAACAATGCCCCAAAAGGATGGTGATCCTTGGTAACTAGTTTGGCAGTTTCACAGGGGGAAAAAAAATGCACTGAAACATTTTTTTCCATATCACATATATTTTGGAAATTTTATGCACATAATTCACATATTTAGCAAGTTTTTAGGTAAATTAAAATCTCATTTAGTTTTTTTTTTAATATTTATTTATTTGCTAAAGAGAGACACAGCGAGAGAGGGAACACAAGCAGGGGGAGTGGGAGAGGGAGAGGGAGAAGCATGCTTCCCGCTGAGCAGGGAGCCTGATGCAGGGCTCGATCCCAGGGCCCTGGGAGTGAGAAGTCCTTAGCAACTTCTTGTTCTATTCATCCATGAAAATTCATCAATATGGAAAACAAGATTACACTGGGCAATAAGCTTTGGTGAGAAGTAGACAGGATGTATTACGATCTTTAATGATGGAATGTACACTAGCTATTTGGGCAGCAATGAAGGTGTTAGGTGAATAAAAGGGTTGTAAAAAAGCCAATCAGCTCTTTCTTAAGAGAGCAGTTAGTTATCAACGGTAAACCATCAATATGCTGATTCAGTGTTGAAGGGAGTAAATACAAATTTTAATGCTTCAGTCTATACTGTTTTTATAATACTGTATGAAAAACTGAGCAGGAAGTTGCAAAATTTTTTTCTTCCAATACTTCCTGTGTGGAGGAAAGGTGTTCACATGAGGTTTTGAGATAAGAACAGAAATTAAAAACATTTCTTTGAGATATTGTTAATGTCAGGAAAGGGCATTTCTTTGATTTTCAGTGCCTTCCTTAAGTGGCATGTCAACCAGTCTACCCACTGTCTTGAAAAGACATCCCTCCAGATTCATAATGTGAATTATAATGGCAAGGAGTTCACTTATGTTAAGATTACACAACTTGTGCGAATGGCTCAGTTCTGAAGAGCTTCATCCCCACCCCCACCACAATCTTATATTCCTGGCTTACTGCAGAAACATGTTTGGGTACATATTTAAAACCATGTCCAAATACTGCAACATAACATGAAAGAACACTTTCCTGAGCTGAATGCGAAGGACAGATGAAGAAACCCCTTTAACACCATCTGCAGGTAGATTTTTCTTTTGGTGGCTCTAGGTGAGAAGATTACTGTGATAGTATATGACTAAAAACGAATTTTGTATGTGGATCAGTAAGAAAAACAAGTTTTTTAAATCACATACCTATTCTTAGAACACTAGAATAGTGGTAAGTTTCCTCTTTCCATATGACCATAGGAATGTAGGACAGAATTGTGGGAAAAAATAAAACTGCTAGAATATGTATCATTATTACAGAGTGTACAAATGTAGTGTACACGTTGTACACTAAAAGTTTGTGCTGATCTGACTTTACTGTTTTTTGTTTTTAAGCAATAATCACCTTTTCACCCAAACAATTTAACTGATATCATCACCTTGATTTTAATTTTTAGCAGCCATTCAATGCCCTTATTTTCTGTCCTTTCCTAATCCTGGTATTCTGGCAATTTGTTAGAGATCATTCCACTATCTCCTTTTACTCTCCGCCCAAATAAGGCTTAGTTGGAAACATTTTCAGTACTGGAGTGAAAAAACTTGAAACTATTTTCTTTTGTTCACGTTCTATAAATTACATTCTCAAGAAGACATGTCATTTATCAGTAGACAGTCTTTCAGAAGCATGTAGAGCACAGACATGTTTTTGCACAATATATTGGAAGGAGGCGAGATTTTTCATCAAATGATTTTTATATTCTTATTTCTGGCCAAAATAAAGCTTTTGTTCATTATCATAATTATTAAATGTGTAAATATGTCTTATTTCTATACTTAAATTCAGTTGGCTTGCTGTGATGTCTTTATTTTATAGGTTAGTCTATGTAAAGCTGGAACTTTCGAAGTTCTTGGATTTGCACATAAGGGAAAATCCCAAGAGTTGTACACAAGTGCCTTTAAAATACTTCTGGTCCCAATTGCTTAACTTTACATAGTGATGTTTTTAACTTTTACCTATAATAAATGTAGCATGCCAATAAACAAGTTCTCAAGATACATAAAATATAGTGAGTACTATAAATATATACCACTCTTTTTTTTTTAAAATATCACTTTTGAATAAGAAACAGCTAATTTCTTCCAGACTAATTGAACTTGAATTATAAAAATTTTAGAGGCTGCATAGAACTATGTGGATGAATGAACAGGTACCTTTTTTGGGTACATTTCATTTTCTAAGGTAAATTTGTTTTAATGGATAAGTTTTTTTTTTATTCACAAAATGTATTTTCCAAGGATTTTAACAAAATGTTTTTTACATGTTCCATTTTAGAGTACCTACTTTAAATTATTGAATGTTAATTCCATTTAAACATGTTTATTGAGTTACATTTTGCTAGAAACAAATTTGTGAAGGTCCAGATAGCATGAGATAATATTGCCAAACTACCTTGCCTTTCTTCATCATCCTTTCTTTCCCCATCACATTTTTTCTTTTAAAATTAAGGAATCAAAGAGACTTTATCTTTCTTTTATTTAGATCTCAAATGCTGCTGCTGATTTTTTAGATGGAAAGAAGCTTGCAATAGCATCTGAAAGTGTAACATGGAATGTTAGTGACATCTTGTGGCTAAGGCTTTTCTCCGAGTCTATGTCATAGAATCGGCTTTGTACTAGCGGACTTCCAGCTGGAAAACACGTACTTCTGAACATACCTGAAGACTCAGAAAAACTTAAGCTGGCTTGAAGACTTTTAAGGCAATCTATTTCCTTATCCTTAATCTCCTGCCCTCTCTCCACTAACTTGAGTGTGGCTGTGGGTCTGAGCAGTAGACCACTTCCTTTTTTTCAATGTTTTTTTGTTTTTTGTTTTTACAATTACCATTCTTTCACTTCACAAAAGTAAAATCTATTTCTCAGCCCTCCTGAACCTCATTATGTTGCACTGCCCTATGGTATCAAAACCCTGGGTACTAAACACAGAGAATTTTGAATTATTCACATAAGGAATAAGGTGTAGGAAAAGGGAATCACCACAATGATTATTCAACAAAAGTTTTGTAAATCAGATGGTGCAAAAGTTGAAAGAAAAGACCCAGCTGGAGGCCCTGTGGAATTCAGGATCTACTGGACAGTTTTCAGTTTGCTCGGAGGTAGCTGAGTAATCAAAAATGTCAAATCTCAGATTCATTGTGGACCATAAGATCTTTATGACCAAGAATCTGAAAAACTTTGTTAATGCTCTCTAGCATTTGTTTGATATCATTACTTGTCACCTTTGAGCCTGAAAAAGAGTTCTGGATTGATTCAAAGGCAACAACAAACTTGCTATTTAAATTTGATCAATAGCCCTACATCACCAAGGTCTTTGTTTCAAACCTGTGGCCACTCTATATGCATGTTGTTTACACTTTGTACAAATAAATATGCTAGAGACTTCAAAAAGTTTTGCAAGTCAGGTGGCTGTTAAACTTTCTTTAAAATTATTTGGTTTCAACAAAATTAAAAGGAAAACCAAATTAAGTTTTATGTGGTCATTTAGTAAGAATAAATGTTGGCAATAAATCACCATCTGATTTTTTTTCCTTTTGGTATACAATTTACATACACTAAAATGTGCAGATCTTACTTAGGAATATGTCCAAAATATTGGCTGATATTATAATTTCATTCCTCTCTACTTGTTAATATATTCATGACTTCTCATGCTTATATGCTAAAAAAAAAAAAAAGAAGTAGAATTAAGGATGAACTCTGACTTATACCCATCTCAGTAAATTGTGGGTGTCCAGTAAAATGTGTGAGTTAGTTGTGTTGTTTTGATCAATTTTATAATACTAAAAATTATGGTAATTCAACCCAGAAGAAATGTTAGCACTTGAAACATTATAGGGAAATTTAAAAACAATTATGATCATATTTTTGTCGCATAGAAGTGTTTACAGTGATCAGTCTTTTAAGTATAAAATGTATCACATTGGGATGAAATTCTGTGAGGCAACTGGAATAAAGTACAAATCAGAGAAGTACAAGTAAAATTTCTAACTATAAACAGGAGCTTGTTTGTAAATATTTAATTAGATATCTGTGGGTATAGAATTCAGTGAAGTTGCTTACATTTTAAAGAGTTATTTAATGCTTTTATTTTAAAAAATGGAAATTGTGTGTGTGTGTTTATTTAAATTCAATTAGCCAACATATAATACATCATTAGTTTCAGATGTAGAGTTCAGTAATTCATCAGTTGTATATAACATCCAGTGCCCATTACATCATGTGCCCTCCTTAGTGCCTATCACCCAGTTACCCCATGCCCCCACCCGAGATTACTTCTTTTCAACTAATAACATAATGAAATATTTCAGATGCGTTGCCTCAACATTTGTGAAGGCATATAGTTTGTAAACGTTCTTTTACGGAAAATGTAAGCAAGACTAGTTTGAAAAGCAGGACTTTATATCATTTAACTTGGCCTTCAGTTCCATGAACCACATGAATGGGAGGAAAATCACTTTTACTTGTGCTTTAGATATGTGATATTTTCTAAAATTATTCCATTGGTTATAGGATACCACTGATTCAATTACTTTTTGGTGCTAAAAATTCGCATCATATTCAATGGTTATATAGAGGTAAAGAAAACAAGGCCAATGTCAGAAATGTTAAAATATGAGTAGGTGGGGTGGGGGGAATGAGGAAGTGTTTTAAGATTGAAGAAATAAGCTACATACATACAGTAGGTTGTTCTAAATTGTTCTTTTTATGTGGCAAGGTTTAATATGATATGCCTAACATTCATCAATGTTATTATCGTTAGTGACTGCAGACAATGAAGACTGTCTGTTAACTGCATGACATTGTGCTGGGCACTGACATTACACGGAAGTATGGACTATGACCAATTTTTTTTTTTAATGTAAACAAGAAAGTTTAATAATGAGAAGACAGCACAGTTGGTACGATCAGTGTGGAAGCACTCACAGATCCCAGAACAGCCTGAGCTGTAAAAGAAGAGCAGGACTTAGGTCCGTGCAAAACAGAGAGCTGGTCTTGCTCTCCAGGGCTGAGTTGAGTAGTTATGACAGAGACCATATGGGCTATGAAGGGATTCAGAACAAGCCACCCCAAAATGTCCCACTTTAGCATGTATACATTGAGCTGAAGTGAACCAAGGCCCAAAGGACTCAGGAAGAGATTTTTACCTCCCCCTTCACTGCCTGAAAGAACTTAGAAGTGATGTTGTCACGCCAGGTCAGAGGACCAAGAGAGGGTCCTTGGCTCTGTGCAAGATAGAAATCAAATGCGAGCCAGCAGGAATGAGAGCAGAGTTTATTTAAGATATATAGAGAGTGCAGGTACAGAGCGTCTGGGAACCTCAGAAAGGAAAGGAGAGTTTTGTCCTTGCTTGCGGTCTGGGGTTTTTACTGGGGATGGTGGGCTGGTGTATGTGTCCTCTTGAGTATCCGGGAACCAGCCAGAACGAGGACACATGTCCAGGTGTCTTCCATAAGTCACTTATTTCTTGGAGCCAGGGGTCTTGGCGTCGAGATGTCTAACACCGCTAGTTTGGAATACCCACAGGAAGGCCTCGACAGGTCATTCTCACCCAGTCCTTCCTTCGATGTTATCTAGTGTGCAGGAAGACTCTAAAGAAATCATTAACTCCTTGATTTATCCAAGTAAGACATACTACAAGGCATGTGTAAGGTGGGGATGCAGGTCCTAGCAAGAACAGAAGCAGGAAAAGGAGAAAAAGGTTTGTATGGAGCCCTTCAGTTTCCCTACCTCAGAAGCCCTGGTCCAGGAAGGGAACTGTCACCAGAGGTAACTATGAAGAATTTGGGCTATGTGTGGTAAGCTGGGGAAAAACTCTGCAGGGCCTAGAGATCAACTTCCTCTCCTGTGTCCCACTGTCTCTGCACAGCAGGGCACACAGTTGTTTACCAAACATTTGCTCTTCCCCTTTGAAGTCTCAGACCTCTCCCCCCTGCTCCTGAACAGAGGATGGCGCATAAACCTCAATTGCTTTAATGCCTGTGGGTCTCCTACTCTTATGGAGCTCTCATACATACATACACAATTAAATTTGTTTTTCTCCTGTTTATCTATTTTAATAGACCGGCCAAAAGTACCTAGAAAGAAAGAAAAGTTTTCTTCCCCTATGCTCGCAAAGCCTAAAATATTTGTTACCTGATCTTTTTTTTTCTTTTAAAGATTTTATTTGAGAGAGAGAAAAAGATTAATTTGGCAGCCATATGTAAAGTAGATTAGAATGCAGTATTAATAACTCAGGGAGAGAAGCAAGTTAGAAGATTATAGCAACGGTAAATATATAAGGCAGCATGTATCTCCTGCTCAGCAGTGACTTAGGAATGAAAAGAAAGGAACAAAAAACTCTAATATTTATTAATAATACCAATATGACTTTAAAAGATCTTTTAATCTGAACTTTATTCCAGGGTCAGTAAACATGATTTAACACCAGCATGTTATACAGAACCATGTGCATAATAAGATGCTACTCCAGGGGCGCCTGGATGGCTCAGTCGGTGAAGCATCCGACTCTTGGTTTTGGCTCGGCTCGTGATCTCAGGGTCATGAGATTGAGCCCTGAGTCAGACTCCCCGGGGAGTCTGCTTGAGACTCTCTCTCCCTCTCTCTGGGCCCCTCCTGCTCGTGCTCCCCCTCAAATAAACAAATCCCCCCCAAAAAGATGCTACTCCAAATGTGAAATTAATCAACCAACCACAAAATCCCCTCTGGAATGCAATGTTGTTAACTCACTCATCTATTAAATCATTTTATTCACTAAAAATTTATTCTGTGCCAACTTTTTTCTAAGTGCTATTCTTGGTGAATGAAAGCAGTGAACAAAAGAGACAAAAACATTTCTGTCCTCATGAAGCTTACATTCTAGTAGGGAAAGTAAAGGAAGAAACATGTAAACTATAACAAGGTTAGATGGTAGTAAGTGCTATTGGTTAAAAAAAAAACAGGCAAGAAAAGTAAGTTGTAAAGGGGAGAACTTATTAAAAAAATAAGTTATTTTTTAATTTAGAATGATGGGGGAAAACTTCCCTAAGAAGGCAACATTTAAGTAGAGCAGGAAGTGGTGCAGGAGTGACCCATGGGGCTATCTGGGTAGAGAGAACACCAAGTATAAAAGTCTTGAGTGGAAATGTGATTATCAGGTTTGAGGAACATCAGGGAGACCAGTAGAGCCAGAATGAATCAGTGAGCGAGAGGCAGAGCAGTGGAAAATTAGAGTAGCAGGGGGCACAAAGCCAGGGCCTTCTAGTTCATTATAAGAACCACGGTTTATACACTAATTACAATATGAAGCCATTGGAGGATTCTGAACAGAGTAGTGTGATCTGATTTTTGAAAGGATCCTGGCCATGAGAAGGAGCGGGGACACAAGGGTCGGTAGAGGCAATGAGACCAGTTAGGAAGCTCTTTGCAGGAAACCAGGTGAGAGAAGATGGAAGCTTAAACCAAGGCGGCAGCAGTGGGGACTGTAAGAACCAGTCAGACTTAAGATCTTGTGGGAAGGGAGACCTGACAGAATTTCCCGATGGCAAGGCAAAGAGAAGAGAGAATGGTGGCTCCAGAGTTTCTGGCCTGAGCACCTGGAAGGATGCAGTTACAATGAATTAAGACACAAGAAATTGCAAGAGGAGCACAACTGGGGTAGGAGTGATGTGGAGAAAGACTAGGAGTTTGTGTTTGGATGTGCTAATTTGAGCTGTTTATTACAGATCTACATGGAGATATCAAGTTTGCAGTTGACAATGAAATAATGATATCCCTTGAGTTTCTCAAGTAGCATCTGAAAGCTGTCAAGAAGGCCCAAGGTCTGTGTTTGGGGAACAGACTCCAACCAAAGGTATACATTTGGAAATCATTAGCATAAAGATATTATCTAGTACCATGATAATGGCTGAGACCATCAGGGCATGAACTTAGGTCCTGAGGAAGTCTGAGGGCTGACTTCTGGGTCCCTCCAATGTTAAGAGGTTAGAGAAATGAGGAGTCAGTAAGAGAAATATAGAAACAGTGGCCATGGGCGCCTGGGTGGCTCAGTTGGTTAAGCGACTGCCTTCGGCTCGGGTCATGATCCTGGAGTCCCGGGATCGAGTCCCACATCGGGCTCCCTGCTCGGCAGGGAGTCTGATTCTCCCTCTGACCCTCTTCCCTCTCGTGCTCTCTATCTCTCATTCTCTCTCTCTCAAATAAATAAATAAAATCTTAAAAAAAAAAGAGAGAAACAGTGGCCAGTTAAATGCTAGGAAAACCAAAGGAGGGTGATGTTCTAAAGCCCCTCGAAGAAATGTTTCAAGGAGGAAGGAGTGAGCGAATGTTTAAATGGTAAGTCATCGACTAGGGCCACTTTTAGTCTTAGTGACGGGGTAGGAGCTGGGATTTTATGAGTTCAACAGAGAATGCAAGATATTGGAGCAATGAACAGTCTTTTACAAGAATTATGGTCTAAAAGGGAGCACAGACATGAGGTAGTAGTTTGAGAGTGATGTGGGGTTATGGGAGGGTTTTTAAAGATGAGAGAAAATTTCTCTCCTGGTAATGATCTAGGGGCCATCAGGAGATTGGGGTTAACTCCTGGTGTGTTGTCCCCGAATAGGCAAGTGGGGATGGGATCTGCAGCACAGGAGCAGGCTCGGTCTTAGAAAGGAGCACAGACCACTCATTCATACAAATGCAGCAGCGCGGGAAGCAACACAGTGAAGGCCACGAGAGAACAAACTTGTCCAGTCACTGGCTTTGTGACCAGGGGCCGAGTTGCCCCTACGTCTCTCTGCCGCGGGTCTCTCATTTGTGAAATGAGGGTAACGATGGTCCCTGGCTTATAGGGTTGTCATGGAGATTATGTGGTTTGGTTTATGTAAAGTGCTTACGATAATTTCTAGCGACCAGTCAGGGCTATGTAGATGCCAGCTATTGGCGTCCTAGCAAGAGGAAGGAAGTTACGAGTATGTAGGTGCGAAAGGCATGGGGGTGTGGTGGTAGTGGGAGAATGAAAATATTTTCTGATTGCTTTTATTCATTTATTTATCTTTTATTAATATAGGAAGCAAGGTCATTAGTTGGGAGTGAGGAGGGAAGTCAGTGTTAGGTCTTTGAAAAGAGGGAAGAAGAGATGTGGGATAGTTGCCTGGGAGAGCAGAATTTCTTGGTAACATTTTATGCCCACTTGAGGTTCATGAAGAGAAATTCAAAGTGAGAGATGGTGATACTTTACTCCTCCATGTTCCTCTTCTTGAGTGCAGGTGAAGAGTATGCTCATGGAGTTGAATTTAATTGGGTTTGGGGTTTTGCTAGAACAGTACAGTGAAAGGAACGGTAAGAGACTTGATTTACACAAGAGAGTAATTATATTGGGACAGACAATGAACATTCGATTAGTTGCAAGGAAGAAAATAAGGGACTAAAAACCAAACTTGACAGTGAAAAGGTTGTTGGATTTATGGACTATAGGCCTAAGGATTTGGGGAATCACAGCATTGAAGGGAGTGAGTTGGAAATATAAGAGGCAGTAGTTGAAAAATGGGATACCCGATATTGTTATTAAGCAGTGGATGTAGTCCTAGGTAATAAAATATGCTGATGGGCGCAGATGATGTCTTAGCTCTGGCCACCAAACAAAATACTGCAGCTCGGGGGGCTTCAACAGCAGAAATTTGTTTCTCATAGTTCTGGAAACTGGAAGTCCAAGACCAAAGTACCAGCAGGGTCAGGGCAGATGGCCACCTTCTTGCTGTGTCCTCACACAGTCTTTCCTTGATGTATGTGGGTGGAGAAAGAGAGGAAGCAAGCTTTCTGGTGTCTTCTTATAAAGGCACCCATCCCATCATGGGGCGGCACCTTCATGACCTCATCTAAACCTTATAACCTCCTAAATGACTCATCTCCAAATACCACCATCACCTTAGGGATAGTGCTTCCTCATATGAATTTGTGGAGGACACACCTCAGCCCATAGCAGATGAGGAGGGAGGGTGGGATCCAGTCCCCAGAGTAGAGGAGAACAAGGCTCTTGGTTTTCAAAGTGATCATCTATGAAATCACAGGAGCGACGTTAGTGAAATAACTATGAACTAGGATTTAAAATCCTTAATGACACCAAGTGACCTAGGACCTGTCGATACTTGCAACAAGGACGGTGTTGGTTGGCGTCATCCGATGACAGGAGATTCAGAGCCGAGTATTTTCAGGAAGGAGTGAGGAAGAATGGTCACCTTCATGCCGACTGGTAAGAGAAGTGTGAGAGAGGAAGCAGCTTCTATTTGAGGAGGCTGCGGAGAAAGCAAAATCCTCAAGTTAGACTCCAAACAAGAGTGTGAAGAGAGAACAGTCATAGCACAGGCCCAAAGGGACAATTACAAAAGAGGGTGTTCTATTTACCTAAGTACAGAGAGCTTCACGGGCCTTGAGGGATCAGTCAACCTTCCTTTGGAAAGCCTTGGCCTTGCTTTTACAGTCATCTAAGAATTGCCTTATTGTCCAATTTCTTGTTTATCAATGTGAGTTCCTGGGAATTGTGTATAATTAGTAAATAAAAGATTTTTTAAAAAGATTTTATCTATTTATTTGACAGAGAGAGAGAGAACACAAGCAGAAGGAGCGGCAGCCAGAGGGAGAGGGAGAAGCAGGCTTCCTGCGGAGCAGGGACTGGATCCCAGGACCCTGGGATCATGACCTAAGCCAAAGGCAGATACTTAATCGACTGAACCACCCAGGCACCCCTAAAATAAGATGTTCAGTGCACTAGAGGAATCTATTTATTTAAAGAAGCACAGTGGTAAATCTTTCCATAAAGTGCTGTGTCTTTCTTTTTTCTTTCTTTAAATTTTTTATTGTTATGTTAATCACCATACATTGCATCATCAGTTTTTTTATTTTAAATTTTTTATTGTTATGTTAATCATCATATATTACATCATTAGTTTTTGATGTAGTGTTCCATGATTCATTGTTTGTGCATAACACCCAGTGCTCCACGCAGAATGTGCCCTCTTTAATACCCATCACCAGGCTAACCCATCCCCCTACCCTCCTCCCCTCTAGAACCCTCAGTTTGTTTTTCAGAGTCCAACCTCTCTCATGGTTCATCTCCCCCTCTGACTTACTCCCCTTCATTCTTCCCTTCCTACTGTCTTCATCTTTTTTTTTAACATATAATGTATTATTTGTTTCAGAGGTACAGGTCTGTGATTCAACAGTCTTACACAATTCACAGCGCTCACCATAGCACATACCCTCCCCAATGTCTATCACCCAGCCACCCCATCCTTCCCACCCCCCACCACTCCAGGAACCCTCAGTTTGTTTCCTGAGATTAAGAATTCCTCATATCAGTGAGGTCATAGTGCTGTGTCTTTCTGAACCAGATTTCCCATGTTCTCTTTTGACTGATAGATCCACCATAAGGAATGACTATGATTGTGACGGGGGATCATCACTGCCAGCAGAGGGTAGTGTGCAAGGACTAGGGGGGTAAGGGGGTGGAAGCCAGCACTTGGAGTTAATAGCTGTGCTGATGACTGCAGCAAGGAGAGTTTTACCCACCACTCAGGAGGGCAGCATTAGACCCAGACGGGGAAGGGATACTGAATCAGCATTTCTTTTTTCTTTCTTTCTTTTTCTTTCTTTTTTTTTTTTTTCTTTTTCTTTTTGGCATTGTTGTCATTCACGTTATTCTGGTTTCTCTTTTCCAAATTAATGTTTTCTGGGTTGACCTTGCATTCCCTCTTCATTAATATTCTACTGATGATGGATGATGGCTCTCTGTGGAAGGAAATTCTGGAATGCCACACTGTCTTACGCAAATCTGAACAGAAATGATTTTGCCCACCAAAAATAAGCATTACTTGGCTGGAAGAGGATGTATTCTGGAAGAATGGCTAGCAATTTAAATAAGAAAGAGTAGCAATTTTCTAGCTAGTCAAGGTGGTGGAGGTGGGGGGAAAAGGTTTGCAGAATGTAAATGTTTAAAGGTCTGAAAAGCGATGGCAAATACTTGATTCCAAACTCCTCCTCTGTCCTTCACCACCAAACCATCGCAGACACCAGCAATCAATCTTCTCATTCTTTCCCACTGAGCTCAAAGGAGGTCACACATTCTTGAATACATTTTTCCAGGCACCATTCCTAATCAATTGGCATTAGAAAAACAGGTAAAATCCAACCATCATCTCGGGTCTAGGTGTTTTCTGTGCTTCATGGGAAATGCAATATCCTTGTTATGTTCTTTAAAGAGAGTCGTGTCCTTGAACCACAAAGTGGGCATTTGTAAATATTGTCGATATATTCAATAACATTTATTTTATGTTTTCACTATGAATTTTATTGTGTTCCGTGAATGTGGGATATATTTTTCAACAGTATGTAATGCAGGTATATAGTGCTTCTGATATTGAAAGATGATTTTTTGTGCAGTAAATTCTCTGTGGTGACTATAGTGATTATAAGATTTGGTTTAATAATTTGAAACCTGTATTTCTAATATAATAATTGTAGTATATAAATAGACTTTAGTTAATGACATTAAATATGTCTAGCATTTACATATGAATAGATATTTGTTTATGTTTTTCTACTACTT
The DNA here is from genome assembly GCF_037043125.1 of Eumetopias jubatus. Classification (NCBI taxonomy): domain Eukaryota; kingdom Metazoa; phylum Chordata; class Mammalia; order Carnivora; family Otariidae; genus Eumetopias; species Eumetopias jubatus. The sequence goes on from NW_028274807.1 coordinate 40,487,295, forward strand.
GTGATTTCAGTGAGAAATTTATCTTGGTAATTTAAATATCTTTAATTAAAATTCCATTGAATATAAATAATGCATTTCATCATATAATTATATGGTTTAGAGTTTGGAGAGATCTTAAAGATTATGTATTCCACCCTAAAAAGTAATGCAAAAATTACTTCTACAGCATTTCATACAGGTTGTCACTCACATTTCTCAGAATATATTTGGTAAGAGGGAGGTCACTGTCCTCCTAGCTAGGTTCCCTCATCAAATACATAATCGAACATTATCAATGTTAAATATATAGAGTCTGCAAAGATGAAAAGACATGACTTTCATGGTAACAGCAAGTAAGCCAGATATAATATGCATATAAGTAACTTCAAATTATCTTTTCTGCTCAGAGAATTCCAAAAAAGATGCTGATTACTAAACTCCATGTGTTCAACATCCAAAAATAAAGCTATTAGATATTGTCAATTCCACCTCCTTATTTCTTTCCTGTCACACCCAAACTTCTAGAAATCATTCTGTGTCTGTTTCCTTTTCTCCTTTATCTCCTATTTACTTCTCAACCTACTACAAGTTGTCTTCTGCTCAAACTATTCCACCAAAAATTCCTCTCACAAGGTCATCAGTGACCATTTTCACTGTAAATTTAAAAAAAAAGTTTAGAATTTTTTTCCTCTTATTATATCTTTTTGCAAATTTCCATGAACCTTTAATTCCCTTGAAGTCTATGACATCTTACTCTCCTACTTCTTTTACTCTTGGTAAGTATAATAAGTAATATCTTAATGACAGCAACCTAATCTGTTAATCCCTTTTATTTTCATATCACCCAAAGCTTGATACTTTACAGCTTTGTCATCCTCCTGGAGAAATTAGGACAACCAGCCGTAAGTCTTCAACAGCCATGTGTTATGGACATTTTCTTTATGCAAGCATTCTTCAAAGGCACTATGGGGGAGAAAAAATGAGGAAGATATATATATATTCTAAAAGAATTTACAATCTATTGGATACTATGTAATCAAATAACCATACTCTTAGGAAGTTTAAGGTAGAAACTACAAAAGAAGTAGCAAGTACTATTTAAAGTTTCTTTTCTGGAAATATGGCCAACAAGACATTTAAAATTCTTTAATTGCTTAGGAGGAGGGTAGAGATATTAACTTCAGAATTTGTGCAGTCATGTATGTTACAATTTTAAAGGTGACCACGAAAATCAATTAATTTTACAATTTTTAGACAGTAAAATGAAAGGGAAACATGAAGTTAAGAGAAAAATGAAGTTAAATTCATTTTAAAAGCAGGACAATTAGAAAATTAAAATAAAATGTTAGGAATAAGTCCAAATATATTAGTAGCCATAGTAAATGTAAATGGATTAAATTGCCAATTAAAAGAAAAAGATGGTGAGACTTGATAAAAAAAACTTTTTTAGCTATTAGTACTACTGGTGATCCATACAGAAACAAATGACCATTCTACCTCCTGCAGAAGTCACTTCCACGCGGTTTAATAAACAAAATGAGGGAAACAATTCTGTTTGTCTAATGAAAACATAAAGCCTAGAAAGATAAGACAAAATTGAGCAAAGATATTTGAAAGTATAAGAGTGATTAAATCTAGCATACAGAATTTTATTTATTTATTTTTTTAGCATACAGAATTTTAAAATGTATATTAAAATATATGTAAGGAAGAGACAATTTAATTGAAAAATTGGTAAAATAGATGAATAGGCAATTTTTAGAAGAAAGACAAGTGACTAGTAAACTTAAGTTCATATATAATCTGGAGAGTACAAATTAAAACTACAATAAGAAACAAGTCATATCTCTCAGCTTAACAAAAATTAAAAAGCCCTGAAAATACCAAGTTTCAGTGAGAATGTGGAGCAATGGGTACAATGCTGGGAGTAAATATTGGAACAAATTCTACTACTCTGTAATTTAACTTCTAGATACATAAATTCAGAAAAAACTCGAATATAAGTATAAGGAGGTGGTTTTAGTGACATCACTTGTAATAGTATAAAGAAGTGGAAGCAATTTAAATGTCTATCACCATGTAGAATAGATTAAAAATTGTATGTTATCATGGAATATTTGAATCAGTAAATTAAGTAGAATTATATGTATCAGCAAGGCTAAATATTGAGCACCCTCATTCAAATACTTTAAAAAAATTTTTTTAAGTTTTTATTTTAATTCCAATTAGTTCACATACCATGTAATGTTAATTTCAGGTGTACAATATAGTGATTCAACAATTCTATAACTCACCCGGTGTTCATCACAAGCGCACTCCTTAATCCCCATCATTATTTACATATCCCACCCCCCTCCTTTCTGGTAACCATCAGTTTGTTCTCTATAATTAAGAGTCTGTTTCTTGATTTCTCTCTTTCTCTTTTCCCTTTACTCATTTGTTTTGTTTCTTAAATTCCATTATGAGTGAAATCATATGGTATTTGTCTTTTTCTGACTGACTTATTTCACTTAGTGTTGTACTCTCTAACTCCAACCATGTTATTGCAAATATTCCACCCAAATACTCTTAAGTCAAAGGATAAGATATTCAGCATGACATCTTTTTGGTACATTTTGAAAAATGAAATCTATATTACATATTGTTAAGAATTACATACATATATAGAAAAATTATAAAGAATGCACATGAATAGGATGCCTGGGTGGCTCAGTCACTTAAGTGCCTGCCTTTGGCTCAGGTCATGATCCCTGGTCCTGGGATCTAGCCCCTCATTGGGATCCCTGCTCAGCAGGGAGTCTGCTTCTCCCTCTGCCTGCCCCTGCTCATGCTCTCTCTCTCTCTCTCTTGCTCTCTCACTCTGCTCTCTTTCTCTCAAATAAATAAAATCTTAAAAAAAAATGCACACGAATGAAAAGTAACAAAATTATGGTCATGATTACCTCTATTACCTCTGTGAAAGAGGGAGAATTCCATTGGGAAGGGTACATTGAGGTCTTCAAGTATGTTTTTAATTTTTTATTTGTTACATTCCTCTCTATACCTTCTTATATTTTGAAATATTTTAAAAATATGTGTTTTTTGAAGGACTAAAAACTTTGATGGGAGGCAATCAAGGAAGGTAACAAGCTAGCTAAAGAAGCAAAGGGATGAAAGTCAGAGATGGAAATGAAGAGGGCACCACAGAGGAGGATAACACTGAAAGCTTCTGTCCTGGAACTGGGAGCAAACTCAGAGAACTGAGGATGGCTTGATTCCACTTGAATATGGAAACAGACACCAGAAGGAAATGTAACTTAGGATGCTTCAGGAAAAATCTTTGACCATTAGGGTTTCTATTTTGTTCATATACAATGGGAAGATATTTATAGCTTTTAAGCAGGGAACTGTAAATTTGGTGTGTGCTTTAGAAATACTAAAATGGCCCATAATAAATCAAGACTGAGAATGTAAAAATGATGAATCTGATAGGTGATATTTAAGAGACCACTGCAATATTCCAGGCAAGACATGATGGAGATGTACCTATAGCTATGACACTGGCACTTGAAGTGGGAAAGAAAAGATGGATATGAGAAAGAATATTGAGACAAGAATTAAAAGATTCAGAGTCTGATGGAGCATGGGGTGTGGAGATGCCTTGGAAGATTCACAGATAACTGCAATCTTTTGATGTTAGATGGAAGTATTGTTATGGCATGAATAGAAATAGAAATATCAGAAGAATGTACTGGTTTTGAAAATAAAGTTCAGTTTTAAATACATTGACTTTTACATATTTCCTATAGAGACACTGAGAAGGCAGCTAAGCACCCTAAGCATGTATCTGCTCCGTGATGACATTAGAAGACATGCAGTTATGATTCTATCCAAAGGAAACAAAGAAAATATTGGTGGAAACAGTCTTCTGGAATGACTATTTTTAGGATGCTAGAAGAGAACTTGGAAGAGTTGTGTAATGAGTGCTAATAAAAGAAGTAGATGGTCACAGTATCATGTTGAAGTGTGGTGAGCGAACTAGAACTGAATTAGATGATTCAAAGGTCATTTGTGTCTATTGAGAAAGTGAATTTAAAAAATGACTACAAATGTAATGTGTTGTTTAAAAATAATTTGCTTAAACATCGTTTAAAAATAAATGATGAAAAACTGAAATTTTTTCCTCTAAGATCAGGAACAAAACAAGGATGTCCATCCACTCTCATCACCTTTATTCAATATACTGCTGGAAGTCCTACTCACAGCAATCAGATGAGACAAAGAAATAAAAAGCATACAAATCAGTAAGGAAGAGATAAACTGTCACTATTTGCAGATGACATGATAACATATATAGAAAACCCTACGGACTCCACCAAAAAACTTAGAACTAATAAATGAATTTGGCAAAGTTGTAGGATACAAAATTAATATACAGTAATCTGTTTTTATACACTAATAAAAAAGTAGCAGAAGGAGAAATTAAGAAAACAATATCATCTACAATTTCATTAAAAAAAATACCAAAAAAAAAAAAAGAGTAAAGTATCTGGAGTAAGTTTAAGCAAGGTGAAAGACCTGTACATTAAAGAAGGAAATTGAAGACAACAAAAACAAATGGAAAGATATACCATGTGCATGGATTGGAAGAATTAATGTTGTGAAAATGTTCATATATCACCCAAAGTATCTATAGATTCAATGCAATCTCTATCAAGATAAATACCAATAGTATATTTTATAGAACTAGAACAAATAATCCTAAAATTTGTATAGAACCATGTAAGACACCAAATGGTCAAAACAATCTTGAGAAAAGAAGAACAAAGCCGGAGGTCTCACAATCCCAGATTTCAAGCTATAGTACAAAGCTATAATAATCAATACAATATGGTACTGACACAAAAATAGACACATAGATCAATAGAACATAATAGAAAGTCCAGATAAAGCCCAAATTATATGGTCAATTAATCTGTGACAAAGGAGGCAAGAATATACAGTGGGGAAAAGATAGTCTCTTCCATAAATGGTGTTGGAAAAACTGGACAGCTATGTGCAAGTGAAATGAAACTGGATCATTTTCTCACTCCATATACAAAAGTATAATGAATTAAAGACCTAAATATAAGACCTGAAACCGTAAAGCTCCTAAAACATAGGCAGTAATCTCTTGGACATCTACCTTTTTACTAGATATGCTCCTGCAAAGGAAACACAAAAGCAAAAATACACTATTGGGACCACATCAAACTATAAAACTCTTTTTAAAAAAGATTTTATTTATTAGAGAGAGAGCATGAGAGAGAGAGCATAAGTGGGGGGAGGGGCAGAGGGAGAGGGAGAAGCAGAATCCCCACTGAGCAGGGAACACAATGTGGGGCTTGATCCCAGGACCCCCAGGATCATGACCTGAGCTGAAGGCAGACGCTTAACCTATTGAGGCACCCAGGCACCCCCAAACTATAAAGCTTTTGCATGGTGAAGGAAACCATCAACAAAATCAAAAGGCAACCTACTGAATGGGAGGTGATATTTGTGAATATCTGATAAGCAGTTAATATCCAAAATATATAAAGAACTCCTACAACTCCACACCAGAAAAGCCCCAAATACTTTGATTTAAAAATGGGCAGAGAAACTGAATAGACATTTGTCCGAAGAAGACATAGAGTTGGCCAACACACACATGGAAAGGTGTTCAACTTCACTAATCATCAATGCAAATCAAAACCTCAATGAGATATCACCTCACACCTGTCAGAATGGCTTGTATCAAAAAGATAAGAAATAACAAGTGTTGGTGAGAATGTGGACAAAAGGGAACCCTCATGCACTGTTGGTGGGAATGTAAATTGGTGCAGCCAAAATAGTATGGAAGTTCCTCAAAAGATTACAAATAGAAATATTATATGATCCAGTAATTCCACTGCTGGATATTTACCTAAAGAAAATGGAAACATTAATTCAAAAAGATAACAGGCACCCCTATGTTTATCACAGCATTATTTACAATAGCCAGGACATTGAATCAACCTAAGTGTCTATCGATAGATGAATGAGTAAAGATGTGGTATATATATATATACAATGGAATATTACTCAGCCATAAAAAAAAACCACAATGAAATCTTGCCATTCACAACATGAACGGACCTATTGCATATTATGCTAAGTGAAATAAATCAGAGAAATACCATATGATTTCACTTACATGTAAAATCTAATACACAAAACAAACAAACAAAAACAGGAACATATTCATAAATGCAGAGAACAAATTGGTCGTTTCCAGAGAGGAGGAGGGTATATGGGCAAAATAGGTGAAGAGGCTAAGAGGTACAAATTTCCAGTTATAAAATGGACAAGTCACAGGGATGAAAAGTACAGCATAGGGAATGTAGTCAATAGTATTTTAATATCTTTGTATGGTGACAGATGGTAACTATACTTACCATGGTGAACATTGTGTAATGTATAGAATCGTCAAATCACTATGTCATACATCTGAAACTAATATAACCTTGTACGTCAACTGTACTTCAATAAAAAAGGAAATTTATGTATAGGAAAAAAACTCTAATGAAGTTCTGATTATAACTTAGTTTTAAACACATAAAATTTCTAATGCTATTTTAATTGATTTTGACATTTGGTTCCAATTCTTTGATTATTTCTTACTTTCCTTCCTATTTATTACTCCTCTAAGGATTTTCTCATCTTTAGGGCATTTACCAACAATAGTTTTCAGAAATAGTTACAGGACAAATGAAGTGTAGTGAAACAGTCTAGGTTAATTTTTCCCAATGACAGAGGCATCTTCCAAAGCCCTAAAGTTTTAAAAATGGCTTGTTGTAGTGATTTCAGTGATAATGCTTATTATATTCACTTATTTTAGTTACATCAATTGAATTAAGGGAATTAGTTTGTTTTTCTTTTTAACTAATCAATCTATCAACACATGACATATCGTGTCCCTCAGATATAAAAATATAATTTTGAAATTCCATGTTCTCAAGTCTTTTATCTAGAATATTTGTATGGCCTAATTCATATCTTTACAGACTCAACAATTGCTTTCTCCTTAAAGTATTTCTTTATACTTAGTATAAATAGTAAATCCTAAATATTTGGCATCTGGTTTAAAAATTTATATTTGTTCAATTATTATTTTCAAATGCAGAGTCATCATAGGATCTTAAACGTGGAAAAGGCCTTAGATAAAATCAACCATCATTTGACACATGAGAATAATGAAAAGCCCAGAAAAATTAGGGGACTAGGTAAGAGTCACATGGCATGTTAACACATCATACACAATTCAGAATTATGCAGTTACAAGGACCAAGGCATAATAAAATGATAAAAAATTTCTTGCATCTTTCAGTCATTCTAAATATTACTAGATGTCCACTATGGACATCAAGCTAAATTAGGAGCTAATGAGAAAACAAAAGGAGGTGATAAGACTGTTCCTTTCTTCTAGGAAGTACCTACTTGGGGAAAATCTTTGCTGTACCTTCTACAGAATCTAAAATAGAAAGTTGTTGGTGTTGGATGAAGGAAAAATGAATGATGTTAGTTGACAAAATGCCTTTTCTTGATTCCATGGTAAAATTACTAACAGATAAACCAATCGAAGCATTTTATAGATTAATATATTTTTTTAAGAAAGCAGTCAAACACATTATCAAGGGCCAGTTGCTTTGAGGGTTTACTCAACCAAAAAAAAAATTTTTTTTTTATTGTTGTCAAAAAGGCTTGACCAAAGAGGATTGGGAAATTTAGCTAGATTTTTCTCCCTTTTTCCTTCCTTTAGGAAATATTTTTTACTCTCATTCAATAGTAGAAAGAGAGGGTGGTACACAAAGGCACTTTGAAGTGAGTAGATATGAAAACAATATATCTTAAATAATTTAATGGCACAAAATTTTTTTAAAAAACATAAAATTTAAGCTTAACTCAGGTTAGCATCCCAGGTTGTTGTATATTAGATAAATTTTGGGGAAAGGGGTAATGATTAATAAAGGAACTTACTGCTAACATAGAGAAAGGTATAGTGTAATTTCTAGTTTTCCCTCTAAATCATATATTTGAGTTTTTTTTTTTTTAATTGCTTTGGGACATGCGTAGCATGAAAGAGAGGAGTGAACCATTAGAAAGCAACCACAGTTAACTGTGCCAGTGTGACATTAAGCCATGCTGATTAAGGGATACTAATAAAATTCTGGACTAAGATTAACTTTCAGGAAACTATTCAAGTTAGTTCCATTTAGTGTTGAATGCACACTTGGGTACATCACCCTTACTTAAGACCTGAAAGGCCTGCACTTCCACATAGTAGTAAGCTATTCTTGATCTGGCCACAGTGTGGAGATGTTGCAACACAGAATCACCTTGCCATACCAGAGAAATGAGTTCTCAAATAGGAACATGGATTTCCACTGCCTGAATGAATTTTCCTTTTCATTTTAGAACATCTTATCATAAACAAGTGCTTCCATTTTCCAGTCTAAGTTCGTAAGTATGGTGGCACACCTTTTTGGTGGGAACATTAGAATTTCTGTGCATCTGGTACCCTTAAAGATTCACACGTAATAAGATGCTTTTAACTGATCCTCCTTACTACAACTAGGAATCCATGTAATGCTAAATGGACCAATTTCAATATATGTAGTGCTCTTGAAAAACCCATTAGAGCATGTAAAATAACAGCAAATACCACCACAGTTTGCAGGTTCCATCTAAGAATGAAATCTGTTGTAAAAACCATTCATGAATTCATGTGCAAATCTAGCTGTTCCTTCATGCCACAAACACTGAAGTGCTTGCTCTATGTCAGGCACTCCTCCTGGATAAGCAGAGAGAGAAAAAATGACTTGATACCTACCTACTGGGATAGAGTGACATTTAAAAGATATATGAATACATATCATCATGCAAGATAAATGTACTGAAGGGAAAATAAAAAAATATAAGGAAGTATTGTAAGCTAATGCAGATGGACGAAAGAAAGAAAGAAGAAAGAAAGAAAGAAAGAAAGAAAGAAAGAAAGAAAGAAAGAAAGAAAGAAAGAGAAAGAAGGAAGGAAGGAAGAAGAAAGAAAGAAAGAAAAAGAAAGAAAGAAAGAAAGAAAGAAAGAAAGAAAGAAAGAAAGAAAGAAAGAAAGAAAGAAAGAAAGAAAGAAAGAAAGAAAGAGAAAAGAAAGAAAGAAAGAAAAAGAAAAAGGCGCCTGGGTGGCTCAGTTGGTTAAGCGACTGCCTTCAGTTCAGGTCATGATCCTGGAGGCCCGGGATGGAGTCCCGCATCGGGCTCCCTGCTCACCCTCCCCCCCTCTCGTGTGCTCTCTCTCTCATTCTCGCTCTCTCAAATAAATAAATAAAATCTTAAAAAAAAAGAAAAAGGGAAAGGGAAATTAATCTCAAAGATTGTGTACAATACACCATTTGAAGGCAAGTAGATCCTTTAAGTTAAGCCGAGTATATTTTGGCAGGCAGTTAAGGAAGCCTACTTCTTCCTTATTAAATGAATTTGCTCTGTTACTCTATTGCAAACTATTTACCATTCTTTTGTACTCTCTGAGAATTCCAGCACCTACATTTCTACACAGTCCATGTTGGAGAGTGATTGGTACATGCTGAAGTGGTTGAAGGTGTATCAGAATTGGTTATAAGTTATTTTAATAAGTTAGATATTGTCCACACAGACCAGCTGAAAAGCTGCACAATAAAGGAAAAAGAAACAGAATGATGAGGAGTGGATAGTAATTATAGGGATGAAATTAAGATACGGAGTTTTCTCAGGTTGACTCCACTTGTAACCCACACTCAGGACAGAAGGAATACTTACAGAAATAGATGCATGGGAAATGTATGTCAAGAGTATACAAGTTTGGGGGCACCTGGGTGGCTCAGTCGATTAAGCATCTGCCTTCAGCTCAGGTCATGATCTCGGGGTCCTGGGATTGAGGCCCGCATCAGGCTCCCTGTTTATTGGTGAGTCTGCTTCTGCCCCTCCCCTCCCTTCCCCTCCCTTCCCCTCCACATGTGCTCTCTCTCTGGCCTCTCTCTCTCTCAAATAAATAAAATCTTAAAAAAAAAAAAGAATATAGAAGTTTGGTGGGATTCATCAGCTTAATGTTTTTAAAGTGACATTTTTTTTAGGGGAGATGGGGCAGAAGGAGAGGGAGAAAGAAAATCTTAAGCAGGCCCTATGCCCAACATGGAGCCTGACTTGGGTCTTAATCTCCCAACCCTGAGATCATGACCTGAGCCAAAATCAAGAGTCAGATGCTTAACGGACTGAGCCACCCAGGTGCCCCTAAAGTGACATTTCAAAGAACTTAAATTGGAAATGAAGTTGTTTTGTATTTGTCCACATACCATTTTTGATGCTCTTTCCCTTGTGTAGATTCAAGTTTCATCTGATATCATTTTTCTTCTGCCTGTAGAACTTTATCTTTTTTTTCTAGTCTAGGTCTGTTAGCTATGAATTTTCTCAGCTTTTTTTGAGAAGTTCTTCAATTCACTTTCATTTTCAGCTTTAAAAGCTATTTACTCTGGGTACACAATTCTAGGTTGACTTTTTGCTTTGTGTCTGCATTTTATTTATTTATTTATTTAAATTAAGTTAATTAACATATAGTATATTATTAGTTTCAGAGATAGAGTTTAGTGATTCATCAGTTGCATGTAACACCCAGTGCTCATTACATCGAGTGCCCTCCTTAATGCCCATCACCCGGTTACCCCATCCCCCCACCCACCTCCCTTCCACTCAACTTTAAGTGTCTGCATTTTAAAGATATGGTCCCATTCCCTTATTTCTGACAATGGGAAGTTTGAAGTCATTCTTATCTTTGCCCTCCATACATAATCTATCTTCACTCCTCCTCCCCTCTCTGGCTACATTTAAGATTTTCTTTTTATCACCTCTTTGCAGTAATTTAATTATGACATTCTCAGTGTAGTTTTCTTTTTTTAATCTTGCTTGGGATTGGTTAAGCTTTCTGAATTTATGAGTTTACAGTTTTTACTGAGTCTGGAAAAATTTCTCCTGTCATGTCTTCAAAGATTTTTTCTATTCTGCCCTACACTCCCACCTTTTTTTTCCAAGACTCCACAAGAAATATATGTTAGGCTTCTGATATTGTCCCACAGGACAATGGGGCTGTGTTAATTTATTTTATTTTTTCTGTGCTTTTTTTTGGACAATTTATAATTTCTATTTATGTGTCTTCCAGCTTACTTCTTTTCTTCCATCTGAAGTATTTAGTTTGCTCTCAACCCCATCCAGTGAAATTTTCATGACAGATAATGAATTGTTCATTTCTGGGAGTAATAATCCAATGAAGGATTATTTTTTATGTCTTCCTCATTGTATTTATAATTACATTTAAAATCTGAGCATATTTTCAATATTTATCATGACTTTTATAGTCTTTGTTCACTAATTCCATTATCTCTGTCATTCCTTGGTCAGTTTATATTAATTTTTTTCCACATTTCAGGTTTATATTTTCCTGTTCTTGGCACATCTAGTAAGTTTGGATTGGATGCTAGACATTGTAAATTTCTCATTGTTGAGTGGATTTTGTTGAATTCCTTTAATAAGTTCTATACTTTGTTCTGGAAGCCATTTACATTACTTACAAATAAGAGTGATCCATTCAAGGCTTGCTTTTAAACTATGTTTGGGTAGGTAAATTTAGCTATTCTCTAGGACTAGTTCATTTCCAGTATAAAGGATAGTCTTTTCTGGGGACTCTACAGACTGTCATAACAGAATACCATAAACTAGGTGGCTCTTAAATAACAGAGATGTATTTTCTCAAAGTTTTGGAGCCTAGAAGTTCAAGATCAAGGTGCTGGCAGAGTTGGTTTCTGTAAACCTCTCTTTGCTTGCAGATGAACACCTTTGCACTGTGTCCTCATATGGCCTTTTCTCTATGCATGAGCTGAAAGAGATTAAACTCTTTGGTGTGTCTTCCTCTTCTTTTTTTTTAAGATTTTATTTATTTATTTGACAGAAAGATAGAGAGCACAAGCAGGGAGAGCCCAACACAGGACTCGATCCCAAGACCCTGGGATCATGACCTGAGCTGAAGGCAGACGCTTAACAGACTGAGCCACCTAGGCACCCTGGGGTGTCTTCCTCTTCTTACACGGAAGAATACCAGGCCTATTGGGTTAGATCTTATGATCCAATTTAACCTTATGATCTTATTTAACCTTAATTGCCCTCCTGATCTTATTTAACCTTAATCATTTCCTTAAAGGTCCTATCTCCACATACAGTCACACTGGGGTTTAGGGCTTCAACATATGAATACTAGGAGGACACAATTCAGTCCATAACACCCAGCATATACAATAAGGTTTCTTCACTCTGGCTAGTGGGAACCTCAATGAATAATACTCAGCCCTATATGAGCTGTCAAAACTGCTTTGTCTTATGGGTATCCAGTAATTATTCTTTTCCTTCAGGTCTTTTTTTGGTGGGGGTAGCTTTGTGGGGTTTCACTTTACAAGGCTCATATTGTTCTTTATTCAAAGACTTTAGGAAACCCTTATGGAGATTTATGGAACTCTTTCTTCTGTTTCATTTTCTTCTTTATATAAATCCTAGGTTTCTTAGTATCCTTGAACACTAGTCTTTATTTTCTCACCTCAATGAGACTAACACACTTTATTTGTGTTCCCCTCTCTGTGCTGCACCTGGAGATTGCCTGCAGGCAGAAAGCTGGCATTGATCTTGGCATAGATCTAGGACTCACATTGGTTTCTCTCCTCTCAGGGTTTACAGTTCTCTTCTGCCAATTGTCCAATGTCTGAAAAGAGTTACATATTTTTATAGTGTTTTCCTTGTTTCTGGCAAGGGTTCACATCTCATAGCAGTTACTCCTTCATGGGCTGAAGATTTTATTTTGCATTTATAAAATTAAAGACTTGTGACTACTTAATTTTTTTCACAAATAAATGATAATATTAACAAACTTACTTTCTAGATTTATCTAAAATATAGATAGATAGATGATAGATAGATAGATAGATAGATAGATAGATAGATAGATAATAGATAGATAGCCTCGATGTATCTAGAAGGTAGGATATTATCTATCTTGTCAATCTAGATATATTAGATCATACCATGGTTCCAATCACAGCCTTCCAAAACCTAAAAATTACGTTCAGTTAGAATACTACATGAAATCCTTATCAAATAAAATTCAATTTCACACAGTGAAAATATTGTGGAATATATTGTGGAAATTTTGCCCCCAGTTGAGAACCATTGCTATAATATATCCTTAGATTGACCAAATGTGAAAATAATGAAGCTTCTAAACAATGAATATCACTGATCTTGTGAACGTTTTATAGCAATGTCTCTCAACTTTCTGCACAAGTGGGAATTACATGAATGCAAGTGTAGGGAGTGCACCTGAGTTTACAAAGTTGTACAGGTGATAATGATGCACATAACACGCTAAGAATTACTATTCTAGAGCTCAAATGTGAGTGTGCATCAGAATTGGCTGGTGGTCTTGTTAAAGCAGATTGCCAAGGCTCACTCCCTGAGACTTTGATTCATTAGGCCTGCCCAGAGCCTAAGAATGTGCATTTCTAACACTTTCCCAGGTGACACAGTTGCTGCTAGTCTTTGAACCACGCCTTGAGAACCACTGTTCGATAGCATGGTTGTGTTGTTTAACTATGACAATAGTAATTTTTAAAGCAAATGATTTTATTTGTATATATTATGATAAATTTGAGGTGACCATGTGGTGTAGTCAAAGAAGTACAGGAACTGGAATTAAACTGAAAACAAAACAAAAATGTTGGTTCAGCTCTTGCTCAACCCTTACTAGCAAATCATTTTGTGTCTCTGAATCATCATCTGTAGAGAGGGAATTATAATATATGATTAGCTACCTTACATAAGTAACACACTTTAGTTAATTAATTTTCAATGACAAATACCACTTTTACTCCACTTCTTTCCTCATATGGACAATAGTGTATGGACTCTTTTTTACTAAAATGGCTCTAAACAATTAAGGCAAAAGTCCCTGGAGGACCTTTTATCAGGGAAACTGAAGCATAATAATCCTTCTAATCTTCTTGGTCAATTTTGGAATAGTTCCTAAAAAGTACAGTAGACCCTGACTTCTGGTTGGATAGATTACATCTCAGTTCTCTTTAACCCCTTCTTAGAATACACAAAATCTGGATTTACTTTAGAATTAACCAGAATTTTGAGATTCTAATAACTTGAGGCAGAATTATGAATATATCCAACATGATTATTTCAAACTAAACTGAAAACACTTATATTTACCTTATTGGACTTTCTGGTTTTCTTTTGTTCATTTATGAGAAACGAACATGACTTCACTTGAGACTTTGTTTGAAAGCTTTTTCCAGTAAGATGCGTCAGTCTTTAGGAGGTTGTTTCTCAAGATAGACATGTTACACAATGTTCTTTACTGCATTTTCCTGCTGGAAGGATGTGTAATGTATGTTACCACTTCTGTCATTAAGGGTATGGATCTTGCTTAGCATGACATTTTGTGGGATCCTAGTTGTGTGGTATATTTATAGGCATCTAACTGGATGAATAACATCTGATGAGTTCAAAGCACACACATTAATGGTAGTATGGACATCTTTCTGAATAAACTACAAAAACACATCTAAATTCTGTGGTAATGCTTCCATCTGTCCTATGATATTCATTATTGTAGAATATCATACAGTGGTGGTGTCACAAATGTTATGTCTCTGGAGCATCATGTAACCTTGGGAGCAGAAATATCTGAAGAACCAAAGGAGAGTAAAGGTTATAATTAAAAATAAGCCCCAAGAAATAGTTTCCATGTGGTTGCAAGAAGCCCTTGAGCACAGCTGGAAAATTTCAGGCTGAAGTATGTTGGAACAATAGTTTACAGAGGAAAGTAGCTGGTTTTGTGGTTAACTTGGAAGTGAAATTTCCTTGCTTGGTCATAATAGCAAACTAGCTATAAAGTTTGGAAGAATATCTTCTAAAGAAGATTGTTACTCCCTGAATTACAAAGAGAAACATAATAGAAGATTTTTAGAAATGAGAGTAGGGGCTTATATTCACATTAAAAAGTTTAAGAATAGTTTATTATGTACAAATGAAAATAAGTTTCAAGGCGTAAAGAAAAAAATACAGATTTATTTAATAATGAAGGATTGAAGAATCCAAAATTCAGTAGAAGAGATTAGGAGTTAGTATAAAGTTGTAAAATAAGGTTATATTTTGAATGTTGTGGTACAAATTTCTCTTTTTAGCATTTGAGTAAACATCTCAGTGTGTCTTTTTTTTTTTAAGATTTTACTTATTTATTTGAGAGAGAGAATGAGAGAGAGAGAGTACATGAGAAGGGGGAAGGTCAGAGGGAGAAGCAGACTCCCCGCTGAGCAGGGAGTCCGATGCGGGACTCGATTCTGGGACTCCAGGATCATGACCTGAGCCGAAGGCAGTCACTTAACCAACTGAGCCACCCAGGCACCCCAACATCTCAGTGTGTCTAAAATCAGTTCATCATTTCTGTCCAGATTCCCTTCTTCTGTCTTTCTTTTTTTGTTGTTGTTACCGGCTTGATTTTCCTTCAGATCATCTAATCTTGTCATTCTGGTGTCATTTTTTATTTTTCCCTCTATTCATCTCCCATATTAAATCAATTGTTAATTTCTTTCAACTCTGCTACTAATAGGTCATTCACATTCATATCCATTTTAAAAATTGTTTTAAGATGTTGGAATTTTTTTTTGAAAATAGTCCTTACAAAATGCCAGACAAGCAGAGGAGTGCTGTGAAGTTGTAAATTCTTCAGGTGTGGATAATCATTTGGAAATGAGAGGTGGGGGTGGTAGAGTAGTTAATTTGTGGTTGATGAAATTTTAAGAAATCAATGCATTGAAAAGCTAGAGTGGAATCCAGGAGTAGGGATAGAAGAGCTAAAAACAGATGTGTGGCAGGCATATGTGGGTAATCATGAATAGTATTTTGGATGATCGGGGTGCATTTTAGAACAAGAATGTATACTGCTGCTGACAAGCAAAATTATCAAACTGTAAAAAAATGATGCCAAAGATGTATCTATCTGTGGCGGAAATGAATTGAGAAAGTAGCTTCAGTCAATGTTTTGTCAATCTTGAGACATATTATTAGCAAATTGTTTAGTTGTTGAAATATAACATTGGAGATTTGTTCATTTTTTTTTCAAATAATGGTACAGTTTTTATTGTTACCAAAAAAGGAAGCTTAAGAGACCAAGGCAATCTATGGTTGTATTAATATGCATAGTGGCTCAGTGGTTTGGTTATCAAGATAGGACAAATTTCAGTACTTTGTTTAAGATCTACATCATAATGTAAGTTCAGTGAATCACTCAGTGGATGCTAGAATTGTCCCCTGTTGTGTTAGTTTTTATTGCTGTATAACAGACTACCACAAACTTAGCAGCTTTAAAAACCCATTTATTACTCATAATTCTGTAAATCAGAAGTCTGGGATGACATGGTTGGGTCCTCTGCTTAGGGTCTCACGAGGCTGAATGCACAGTATTTGGCTGGCTGTGTTCTCATCTGGATGCCAAGATGAGAACAGGAATCCCCATAATTCCTGTTATGGGCAAAATTCAGTTCCTTGCAGTTGTTGTAGAGAGGTACCCCTTTCCTTGGTGGCATCAGCAGGCGGCTGCTCTTACCATCTGCATTTCTGCTTAAGTGGCTCCTTCCATGCTTGTAGCAGTAGTCCTTCTCCTGCTTCAGGTCGCTCTGACTCCCTCTTCTGCCATCAGCTGGAGAGAGCTCTCTGTTTTTAAAGGCTCAGTGATTAGAATCAGGCCCACGTGGATAATCTCCCCAATCTTAAGGTCCACTGTGCCACAGAGCATAATATAATCACAGAGATGATACTCACATGGTTTGAGGGAGACATACATATTTATTGAAGGGGATGGATTTTAGAAATCTTGTCTGTCACACCTGAGTGATGAATGAAATCCTGGATTGCCATAATTTTTTATGGCTTAAAAGAAATTGTGAATTGGAAAATATTGCTTTGGTAAGAAAACACTTCTCAATAAGATTAGTGGCTTTTTCCTAAGATTTTTCTTAGCAACATGTATACATACTACTGCCCCCCGACCCCCATATTTGTGCTCTTATGAATGCTCTTAAAAACTCATAGGAAGAACTTTTTTGTCAAAAAATTTGGGCAGATTATAGTTAAATATATAGCAATTATAATTTAAGAAAGTTTCATATAAGTCACATTTAAATGCACACACATAATGATTTAATCCCATGAATATAACTTTGGGGAATGTTAATGGATGTTTCATTCTGAGATAAAATATAAAATTGAATTACTAAAAAAAAATGAGTAACTGTGTTTTGGAATTGAACCATAAATAGGAATATTATTTTTTCTGCTTAGCAATGGACAAATAATTAATTTGAAAAATTTTAAGATATTCAGCTGAAATTAAGGGAATTCCCATCTCCATTTTCTCTTAGGAAATTTGGTGGTTAAGGGAAAAAGATAAAAGTTATTGAAAAGTTATAAGGGTTTGGAAAATTGCGGATTATTGGAAGAGACTTATTTTAATGTGTGTCACATGTGACTGTAATATAAAATAAGCTAACTTTAAGGAGATTCAATTTATTAATTTTAAGGAATATTATAAAAGTATTAGAGCTTTTTGCTTTTTGAAATTTAATATTGTTACTATACTGGTCCAGACAAATCTAGTCTGATTATTATCTGTTAATCTTTTCCTAGAATGGTAAAGCCAAAGCCTAATTATGTTATAAATTGGTACCATTAATTATGCCATGGAGAAATAGAATTCTTTTCCTTCTTTCCCCTTTTCATTTTTACAGAGATAACTCTTTTCTTTTAATTTCACAGTTTTTTCTTATCGCAGTATAAAATACCATGACTATGTTCTTATTCATGAGAAATTTTATTTAATTTCCTCATTTAAAAATGCTCATATGAATCAAATTTAATGATTTATCAGCAAGCATAATTTACTTCTAGTTTAGAACAAATCTTAAGTACAGAAAAACTCATTAATCAGAATGTTGTTAACTCAAAATGTGTAAATATTCAACTTGGACCTAATTGGAACTAACCTTTGTATGATCTGTAAAGACATAATTAAGACATATTTTATTTTTATGTGGAACAAGCATCGAGGCAAGGGAAATGTTTAGCCTGATATAAATAGAATATTTTTTCCTTAGTTCTTTCCTATTTTGTATCTTATCTTTCAAAATATATCTAATATAGACCATTGCAAAACAACATAGAACATCACATAGAAATATATAACCTTTCACTAAAGCAGTTTAACTTTCATTATTCATTCATCCAATCATTAAATATTTATTGAGCACCAGCTATCTTCCGGGCACCGTGCAGGAGGTAATAATAATAGAAATACCAATAGAAAATATTTATTGAGTAGCTGCTGTGTGCCAGATCATTTGCTAAACTCTTAACATGCATTATTACATTAAGTCCTTACCACAACCCTATTAGACAGGTGCTATTATTACCTACATTTTTGTGATAAAAGGACTAAAGCACATGTGATTAAATCACTTGTCCAAAGTCACAGCTAGTTCTAGGTCCAGAATATACATCAGGTAGTCTGACCCCAGAGGGAAAAATTATCACTGTTATACTAACAACAGTGAAAGAAAAATAGTGTCCCTACCGTCATCAAATGTACATCCTGCCTACTAGAGACAACATTAAATAAATAACAAGGAAATATATAATTACAATTAGCAATATATTTTCAATGAAGAAACATGATAAAGAATTCTGGGAAGGCCTAATTTAGGTAGAGAGGTGAGGGAGGTTGTCTCTGAGATAGTGGTATTTGAGCTGAGAATAAGCAGGGTGAGCGGGAGTAAGGTAGGACACAAATGGGAAGGAAGGAGAGAAGGCACTTCCATCTGGGGAGATGAGTATGGAGAAAGATCCTCAGGTGGAAAGAGCATGGTACATTGAGGAACTGAAGGAAAGTCAGCAAAGGGGAGAATGGCATGAAATAGGGTAAGGCAGGTAAGGTTAAGTTTTATTTGAAGTTCATTGGAAAACAATCCAAGGATTTTCAATCTTTAAACTATTTTTAAGGGCATAATTTGAAGAACAAATTAGAAGGGGAAAGAGTGCTTTGTGGGGAGACTAATTAGGATACTACTGCAGGAGATGCAGTATAAGAGTTTTGGCTTTGACTAGGTTAATAGCAGTAGAAATAAGGATAAATGAATGAAATGGAGTACTGGTGAAAACAGAGGTAACAACTGATGCGGGTGTATGGAGATGGTGTTGATGATGAAGGAGAGGGACGTGGGTGAAAAAAAGGGAGGAAGTAAAGAAGATCAAGAAGAAACAGCCAGAGAGGAGAAAAACTGAAGTATGGTGTCAAAAAGCCTATAGGAGAGCATGTTAAAGAAAGTTTTCAATTATGTCAAAAACTCTTTAGAAATAAAGAAAAAGGATACCGAACATTTTCCATTATATTTGCTAACGTGGACGTCATTAATGCTTTTGCAAGAAGAGTTTTAGTGGAATAATGAGAGCTAATGCCATATTAGAGAGGCAGTTAAGAAGTAAGTGGACACAGCTCGGGCGGACAATTCTTTTGAGAAGGCTGACTGTCAAGAGCAGTAGCTAGAAAGGGATATAAAGTCAATGACATAGTGGACTTAAGTAGATGAAAGGACACAAATTATTGGTTACTTCTCCAATTGAAAAACAGTTTCTAGTTCTCCTCCCCTTGATTTTGGGCTGACTTTAGTGATTTACTGACCATTAGAATATGGCAAATGTGATGTTCTAGGGCTTCTGAGGGTAAGTCATTAAAACCTTGCATCTTCTAGCGGGTTTCCTGGGATACTTGCTCTTGGAGCCATGAACCATCATATGAAAAGTCTGAGAACTGAGAAGGCCATGCTTTGAAGAAGCCTACACTAGTCACATGGAGAGACTACCTGAAGACCTCCATCTGTTTCAGCCACCCAGTGTAGGCAACAGGCCTTGAGTGAAGAAGCCATCTTGAATATTGCAACATCAGCAGATGGAATGTGGAGAAGAATCAAGAAGCCCAGTCAACAGCCATTAATGAGGCTCCAGGCATATGGCCTCAGTTGAGCTCTCAAACCATCTCAACCCAGCTGAGACCTCAGTTACTATGAAGGAGAGAAAAGCCATTACCACTGTGCTCTGCCCAAATTCCTGATCCACAATATAATGAGCATAATAAAATGGTTACTGTTTTATGTCACTAAGTGTTGGAGAGTTTTTTCCTTTTCTACAGTAATAGATAACTGGAACAACCTCATACATAGTCATTCTTAATATAATATACAATTCATCATTTCAATCATTTGTTTAATTGAGCATTTACCTTACTAGTCAACATTAGTGAAAATTTTTATATTCACAAATGATTTATACTCAAATTATTTGAATTTCATGCATATTTCAAGCAACTTTTTTTATTCCCAAATTTTGAGAAAGGCCCTGCATTGACTTGATACACACTCACTCCCAGGCATTATTCTAAGTGCTTCATGTGTATCAAACCATTTAGCCTGAGAACAACCATGCCAGATAAGTATGATTTTTATCTGCATTTTATAGAAGAGCAGACTGAAGCACAAAGAAGTTCAGTAACATCATCAAAGTTGTACAGCTAATACCTGACCAAACAGGGATTTGAGTCCAAGCAGTCAAAGGGGTTCCAGAGCTTGTAGTTTTAACTACTTAGTGATATGACGAAGGCCCTTGAAGCAAAAGAAACAGTCAACAAAACCAAAAGACAACCGACAGAATGGGAGAAAATATTTGCAAATGACATATCAGATAAAGGGCTAGTATCCAAAATCTATAAAGAACTGATCAAACTCAACACCCAAAGAACAAATAATCCAATCAAGGAATGGGCAGAAGACAGGAACAGACATTTCGGCAAAGAAGACATCCAAATGGCCAACAGACACATGAAAAAGTGCTCAACATCACTCGGCATCAGGGAAATCCAAATCAAAACCTCAATGAGATACCACCTCACACCAGTCAGAATGGCTAAAATTAACAAATCAGGAAACGACAGATGTTGGCGGGGATGCGGAGAAAGGGGAACCCTCCTACACTTTTGGTGAGAATACAAGTTGGTGCAACCACTCTGGAAAACAGTATGGAGGTTCCTCAAATAGTTGAAAATAGAGCTACCATACGATCCAGCAATTGCACTACTGGGTATTTACCACAAAGATACAAATGTAGGGATCCGAAGGGGTACGTGCACCCCAATGTTTATAGCAGCAATGTCCACAATAGCCAAACTGTGGAAAGAGCCAAGATGTCCATCGACAGATGAATGGCTAAAGAAGAAGTGGTATATATACACAATGGAATATTATGCAGACATCAAAAGGAATGAGATCTTGCCATTTGCAATGACGTGGATGGAACTGGAGGGTGTAATGCTGGGTGAAATAAGTCAATCAGAGAAAGACATGTATCATATGACCTCACTGATATGAGGAATTCTTAATATCAGGAAACAAACTGAGGATTGCTAGAGTGGTGGGGGGTGGGAGGGATGGGGTGGCTGGGTGATAGACATTGGGGAGGGTATGTGCTACGGCGAGCGCTGTGAATTGTGCAAGACTGTTGAATCACAGATCTGTACCTCTGAAACAAATAATGCAATATATGTTAAGAAAAAAAAAGAAGAAGATAGCAAGAGGGGAAGAGTGAAGGGGGGGGAAATCGGAGGGGGAGATGAACCATGAGAGATGGGTTAGCCTGGTGATGGGTAATAAAGAGGGCACGTTCTGCATGGAGCACTGGGTGTTATGCACAAACAATGACTCATGGAACACTACATCCAAAACTAATGATGTAATGTACGATGATTAACATAACAATAAAAAATTAAAAAACAATGACAAAGACCCTTGATTGCCTTAAAGTGGTGACAGGACTGCTTTCCTCCCCTCCCTCCACCCAACACACATTTTGTTTGGGTCCTTTCCTCTGGACATCTGGTTGAGAAAGAATAGGTTGAATGTAATGCTTATCAAGATGGGAGGAATTGAAGGCAAATTCTGGAACTAGGAGCCCTTCACAGCCTGGTTATAATATTGAGATCCTAAGGGGAAGGACATGGTTAGGATGAACTCCATGGTTGGATCCCATTCCATGGGAAGGATGAACCAAGGAAACTTCCCCTTTCATATCTCAGACTAGGTCCAACCCTCACCTCTTCTTATTTCCTGGAGGATTGATATTCTGAGCCTGAGTCAGTTTTAATATGCATTTAAGATATCATATCTGCTCCAGTATAAAATCTCTGAGAGTAATTTTACTTAGAGCTTCCTATACATTTTAGCTATGCTATATGAAGCCTGAATGTTAAGTCACACAGCTAAGTAGAAATTAATTGTTAAGCTTTGCAGCATTGCATATAAATACTTCTTTCAAAGTAGGTACAATCACTGACATATAGATGCTATAGTGTTCTTCAGGAAGGTCATGGCAGCTTTTGACCTTCCTCAGCAACAATATCCCACATCGACCTTCAAGGAAATGACACTGGACTGTTACCAAAGCTTTGTTATGTGTTACCCAGAAATATGACTCTCAGTGGTGAATTCCTGTGACTTTCTTTAAATGGATTATTCTCATCAGGAGAAGCAGTATGTGTTAGAGGTGACTACTGATTGAGTTGGCTGGTGATAATTCTTTAGCAGGAAAAGCAACCTGAAATTTTTTGATTTTAGGTTGACTTTATCCTAAAGTGATATTATATGAAATTAAAATATCTTTTTAGAAATAAAATTGTATGCAGAATATAAGGCCTGTTCTTTCATACATTTACTTATTTATGCAGGTAAGGGCACTCCTTCACCAAACAATGTTTTCAAATAATGTTTCAGATTAAACAGATGTAATTTCTTAAATAATAATATTCGTGATCAACAGCACTTCCCCATCAAGCGTACCTGTATTGTAACTCTTTGGGGACAGCAGGTATTGCTATAAAAGTGTATGGTGCCAAATGTGAATTTATCATATGGAGGAAGGAGAGCGATGAAGAGGAAGATGAGCCGCCCAATATGGGCATGTAGGCAAGTGTGCAACAGAGCAGGGAGATGAGCAAGTCATAAAAGGAAAAGCCAGGTTTTTGTTTTTGTTTTTTGTTTTTGTTTTTTTTTTAGAGATTTTATTTATTTATTTGAGAGAGAGAGAGAGGGAGATCACAGAGGGGGAGGGAGAGGGAGAAGCAGACTTGCCGCTGAGCAGAGAGCCCAACGTGGGGCTTGATCTCATGACCCCGAGATCGTGACCTGAGCTGAAATCAAGAGTGGGAGGCTGAACTGACTGAGCCACCCAGGCATCCCAACAATATATTACGTTTTTGTGTTTATCGTCTCCTAGGAAAAGCCAGGTTTTATCAGGAAACTGGGATGATGGTGGTGAGGTAAGGATATAGTATCTGGAGATTCTGTAAGTAAGTATTAGAGAAATTTTTATTGATAAGTATTTAAAGTTTTCTCCCACTCCCTTTTCATACCAAGCAAAGATGAAAATTTTCACTTCTTAAAAAAAAAAAAGTTTAGTTTCTAGACAGTAAGTTTCATATCATTAAGAATTTACATAGTCTTCTAACTCAGCTACTTACACAGTATAAGATTCTACTCTCTGGTATTATCTGCTCTCAGATGCTTTTGCTAAAGTTATTGTTTCAAAAACAACTAAAAAAAATCTTTAGGAGAAAATGGCCTGTAGGTGTTTGCCATTAATTTTCTGACTGGGGGTACCCCCAACCACGGAAACAGAAGGCACGGGGTAGCACACACTGTTAGTTGTCTGCTCACGTGCATTCCCCGGCTTCTGCCTGATGGCACAACCCTGGTTGGCCTTGTGGGCTGTGTTTCCTGGAAAGAGCTCCATTTCAGCCTTGGGGTAAATCTTGATTAGCTTAAGCCAAATATGGTGATTCATTCCATCTAGTTATTGATTTAGGCGTGTGCATGTCACGCACTCCTGGTCAAGGAGATATTAAAGAAAGTCATCCGGGGCTGTGTCAGTTCTTAATTTCTTGCCTCTGAGCTCTGAGCACACCTTTCCATACATGCTCTTTGATAACCATTTCCCTTTTAAGTAAATATGATGTTAAGATTTTCAGTAGAGGGCGCTAGAGGGATTGGCTTCCAGCAATTTGCAGCCTGAGCTGCGGGTGTGAGGACACGGGTGGAACTTGCCTCGGGTCCTGAACGCGATCTCTTTGTGACCTTGGCCTAGCAATAAGCTGGCTGGCCAACGTGGGGCTACCTGTGACCCGAGGCGTGGGGGTATGGGAGGGGGGAATCTGCACAGAGAGACAGCTCCTACTCCAAGCCACTCCCTGCCAGCCCTCAGGCTCTGAAGGCGCCCCCTCTCCCCTCGCCCAAAGCGAGCCTAGACTTCCACGGGACGCCCACGCCAAGGTAGCTGACCCCTCTGCTGCCGCACCTCCACTGGGTAGGGGGCTGCCTATGGTTTGCCCAGCAGCTACAGACTCCAGCAGGCCTGGTTAAACTAGCCAACCTCCTTGCTATCCGGTGGCTTAAAGGCATCTTCTCCAAGGCCTGAAATGCTTCCAAGTTTGTCTTTCCTTGCATACCCTCCATTAGCCCTAGCGTCCCATATACAGGTTCCTTACATCTTATAGTTACTGTTTTATTGTAGCTAATAATTCTTTTATTAACGTTCCCATGTTAAATCTACTGTGAGATTTCTATGTCCTGATTAGATCCAGGCTGCTAGGGGGGGTTTCTGGGATAGAAAAATCATAAAAATCAATGAATGAGTTTACCTTGCATTTTTCGGTCTCAGAATGTTAATACATGCAACCCGTGGAATTTCAGCAGTCATCTCTGGCCAATGGAAAGAGACAAATGGAAAGATCCTGAATTTTTGATGCCATAGCTCTGCTATTGAGTTAATCAACCCTGGTACAGTCCTACTGGCAGACTTATGTAAAGTGGGGTAAAAATACATACCCTCACATTTAAACTACTCTTGGTTGAGGTTTCAATTACTTGCAGCACAAAGCTGTACACAAAAATGTATAATGTTAAAGTCATAATTATTCTAAAGTTTTGTTTTGTTTTTTTTTTAAGCAGTCATATTGTCTCTTAGTAATCCTAGGTGATGACATGGACTATTTGTCATTAGGCTGTATTACCCATCTTGCTTAACAAACTCACGGTTACAACCCATAACATCCTTAGTTTCCTTTGACTGCTACATATATTCAAGTCCCTTATGTCATTAAATTACATAGGCATTTAAAAAATTAGTTTTCCTTTCTGATTTTGTTGAATTTCTATCAGTCTTTATGGCAAAAGAATTCATTGATATGGGGACCCTGTGTGTTATTTTCTTGGAGGCTGAAACATCCCCTAAATATCAGAAACCTTGAATGGTCTTTCCCTGGAAAAGAGACCCTTCAGTAGATTTCCAGGTTCTCTATGGCCATGCAGCAGGATATAATGCTTCCATGTAAGCCTATATTTGGAATTGATAATATTCATGGGCAAGAAAAAAAATCAGGATCCTCAAGTATACCATCTCACACTGCCCGTGAATACGAATTTCATCCTCAGTTAAAAGGAAATCTTTCCAGAGTGGGATGGGCTTCAAGGAAGACATTGGCCACATGGTTTTTGTGAGTATGCTCTGCTTATCACCCTGTCCTTCTACCACCACTTTGCTCTTTTTTTTTTTTTTCAATGTGTGGTTACTGGGGTTTCCTTTGCCTCCTGTGACTTCTCATAGGTTTCTGCCAGAAATATGTCCAGCACTCTAGGCATCACAAGCCCCACCCCATTGGAACCAGTGATTAGAACTCTTTCCATGGAAGAAAAAATGTCTTCAAATAACTCACACATCCCGCCCCACCTGTCTACTTCCTCATCCTCCCTCCCATGCATAGGACAACGCATCCAGTTGTTTCTGTGCTGTCTCTTCATGCCAAGATCTCCATGAGCTGGTTCTTTCATTCTCTTCTTCACAAAGTGGCTTGCCAGCATTCCTTTCAAGTGCTGCTTCCGTTCTAGGCTTTGGGAGACCCAGCAGCATCCCTGAATCCTTCTTGGACAGATCTGGTGGACTGCACGCCTCTTTTAGTGGATAATGACGTACATGCTTTCTCATGGAGTGACCTAGGTGGTCTGGCTACTACTGAAGTCCATCACTGCCTTACTCACAGGAAAGGAAGCCTCAGACTAAAGTTAACTGTTGGTGTTCATTTCAGAAGAAATAGGATTCAGGACTTAGATAAGGTTTGAGGGGAAGAAGAAGAGTAGCAGAAATATCTGGACTTCCTCTTATTGCTCACCTTCAATGTGATTCCCCCACAATGCTCAAGGACACTTGTTAGTCTAAGAAAATGAAGGTGAGACCCTACATATCTCATGGGGTATGAGGGTAAGGAGCCCCTCAACATAAGGTTGTGAGCCCCAGAAACCAGAACCCCCAAGAAGCCCCCCTCCCAGGTGAATGGTATCCTTGACATTTCCATTCTCAACCCTGCCATGCATTATTGTCATAACTGATGACCTTCTGTTCAGAAAATGTCTGATATTTGATTTCATTTAAAAAATCAGAAAAATAAATGTCAGTGATTGTACCTTTTTGAAAGTCATAGAAACCTCCAAAGATAAAACACAAAACTCAAAAGCTGAGTTTGAGAAGCTATTTATTTTACACTGGGGGCAAGGAGCCTGAAAATTAAAAATGAAGAGGGTGGCTTCCTTTTGTGAATATATTGAGAGCTGGTCTACATTCTTGCAGAGTCCTTGCTTCTGTTAGTAACAAAGGTAACTCCTAAGATAACATTAATGATTGGTCTCTGTGGCCCCATTCTACTTGACCTGCCTCACATCTATCTCTCTCTGAATGGTGATGGATTAAATGAGGACTGCTGCTGTCGCCCTCATCAGGACACTTCACGAGTGATCTTGACTTCTCACACCTCAGCACGGCCAATCCCGAGTCTCTCTTCAGGAGACAGACCTCTAGTCTTAAAATCATTAAGGTCAAGATAGAACAAGAGGCTTCCTCATTTCCCACTTCCCCTTGTGCTAGGGACAACATAACTTTATCTTAATTAAACAGTTTTGCACTGTGCTCCCATACTATTTTTTTATGTCTAGGAATTTAACCTGAAAATTATAGCTGTATATAAAATTTTAGCTGTAGGGTATAATTATAAAATTACAAGTCAATATGTATACAGATACAGGGAATATATCTGTATTTAGCATATATATATTTACCCATCCTTATCATGTAGCTCTTGCAAAATATTCGATCATCTAAGAAAATATTTATCTTTGGTGTCAGGTCAAGTTCCAAATGAGAGTGGTATGCTATATCTACATCATCTTAGGTCACGCGTGTCTATATATGCCATAAGTATATCCACATCCGTAGCAGCTACGTCATTTATGAGATTTATCATCCTCACCATCTGTCCCTTCTTCCCCCCACTATCTCCTGCACCCCTCTCCTACCCTCCTCCATCTACTATCCCCTCAAATCTTAACTATGTTACATCTTGGAGTTAAGATTGTAGCCGGTTTATATTTTCTTCTCTCTTCTTGCCTGTATTTTGTAATTTTTCTCTAATTGTATGTAATTTGGCTTGTTCTATAACTCCTACACAACTTCCTGTAATGACTCATGATTAGAACTTCAGAAGCCTCAGAAATATCCTTAGCCATAAATATTATAATAAAAAGGTCATTCTGTCTGAATTATTAGTGGTTTCATACAGTTTGACTGGTTCTCAGTTTACACAGACTCTGAGAGCTGGAAAAACCTTTATCCACACCAGTCCCTCATCTTAAGGGGAGTAAACTGAAACCCAGAGAGGCTGACACTCAATCAAGGCAACATAAGATGTCACAGAGTTGGTGGTAAGTCGAAGATTCTCACCATACAATAGCTCTTATGACGAGAATATGAATTTGTTTGAAATTCCTTTGGTTTGCTTCAGTGGCTGTTGGAAAACATTCATACCTAATATACACATGCTTAAGTGTGACGACAGAGTTACCATCTCTAAATCAGAATATTTCAGATGAAAGAAAAAGTCAAAATTCTGATATGTGTGACAAATTAAAATATGCTGTGCTCAGGATAGCTTCAAATTGTGCATTTAATGTTATTTCATTTTGAAAGGGGAACTTATCAACACTGTCCATTATAAAAAGAGAATCTGACAGAAGATCTCATGCTAGCAAAATTCAAGCTGTAAACTTTATTCCTTAAGAATGGAATGTCAATATTTCAAGAGTCTCCTCAGCATTGTTACTTTTGAGATCAAAATTTATTATAAAAATCGGATACAAGCTTCAAATAATTTTTACGCTTATTATAATGGGTGTGGGGTAAAAAGAATTGTCATGGTTGAAGTACGGTAGTAGTTTTATCTTGCCCCGACTACATTTTTTTGTGTTTGCAAAAAAATCTCTGTGCATCCTACCTACCTCCTTCCACCCAAAGCACACAAATTGACAACCTAGAACAGACCATTCTCGGTAAAACTGCACCACAGAAATTTGCAAAGATCTCCCTTTGAGCTCCTGGTTCCCTGATTTCCAGTTATTTGATCTGGTTCAGTCTGGCGTGTTGCTTGTGTTTATACAGTGTAAGAAGACATCTGCTGCCCACCAGAACTCATCATGATCTGTGGCACTTCCCAGCTGATGGCTATCCTATTTATATTAATTGAATGCCGTGTATTCTGCATACGCTGGTGATTATCCTCATTCATTTCAGTTCCTAAAGACTCAGGATTCCTCTACGTGCTCTTACAACATTGCCCTACTCATTTGGCTCCAATTAGCTTCAGCTAACGAAAATACATTACAACAAACCTCTAGTTACCATTGCTGTTTCTTGTGATATAATTTGTGAGCTTTTAGCCCTTGAAAGTAAAGACACTGGAAATTAAGTTATAGTATCTTTTGTAGGGCTGAGAAATATTAATTGCAGGAATCTGGGCTCACTTCCTTAAAGAAGGTTTGTGATTTCTATTTAACTAATAAATGTTGACATAATTGAAGAGCTATAAGCTCCATATGTTGGACTTTCTGCAGAAGTTCTGATTATACCCTTGTTCAATTAAGTAAGAAAATGCTTTGGCATTAACACTACGTTGTGGTTTATTTGCACTTAATATTTTAAATTGTATTGGGTGGTTAACTCATCTAATGGAACTTTGTTAGGAATTTATTAAAAAATAAAAAAATCTATCCTCCAATTATAAAAAAGTGTCATTAGTTACTAAGCTTATGTATTTTTAAATTAAATTTTTCTCAGTGAACTGATTTTTCCATTCTAGTGTCCTATTTTAGCTCTAGAATCTTAGATCAGACTCATAGCTTTTATTTTAAAGATAATAGTCTTTGCAATGACGTTTATGAGTAATGGAGATTATTTCAAAGGATCTTTTTAGATGTTCTTAAGACACTTGAAGAAAATTAAGAATGGATCATAATAGATCCTACAACAAATTACATTGCCTTATTTCTTAATAAAAAAGTTATAACCAAGAAGTTCGGCAATTTTCCTGTCTTTTAGACTGGTGTTTGCACCAGAAAGCCTGGGAAGGTCAGAGCTAAGACCATCTTTGAGATGTTCCACCTCTGCTGTATCCCCATCTCAGTCTTCAAGGGGACAGTGGCTCTAGAAGAGGTGGAGCAGGACTCTGCCTGAGAGAGTTCAAGGGCCTGGCCCTCTGGACTCGCTCAGGCCATCTTTGTATTCGGGGAATTCCACTGGGTGAGTTTGGCCCCTCCCCAACCTCTAATGGACCTTCTCATAGAAGCCCTCTTACAATTTATCTGTCTTTAGGTGAAACAAGAGAGACATCAGGTAGTGGCAACTTCCCTTGCTTAGGTGGGGGTAGGGGGCGGGGAGTGACTTCTTTTTCCGAAAGAAAAAAATTATCTTCCACATTTTGGATTTTTTTTTAAAGGATAGAGAAATTATTTAGTGACCGCTGTATTGTTTTAATTTCTTAAAATTTCTCTTCCACTCCCACCTCCACCCCCGTAAATACATTTCACTTATTGGCAATTTTCTTCACTTGTTTGAGGTAATGTGCCATTCTAACAGGTACAACTTTCAGAGTCTGTCCCCAGCTTGCCTCACCCTCAACCCCATTCTTGGCAATGTGCTTCTTGCCCCTTTACCCTCCCCAGCCAGCGACCTCAGTCACCCGCCCCCAACAAGACCCCAAGACTGTGTGTGTGTCGGGGGTGCTTAAATTTTGACTCACCATTTTCCCCTTTGTGGGTTAAAGGACCACTTGTAACATTTCTGTGCAAATTTGATACAACCCACTGCTACGTAAAGATGTTTGAGATGAATTCCAGCAAGTAATGAGTTAGCATAATAATAAACATCCTGTACCACCATTTGAATTGCCCATTTTCCTCACTCCAGATCCTAGGAATAAGTCAAGAGTCCCCTCCCTTGAAGCAAAATGAACTAGTATTCAGTCCTGATACATCACTTATTCAAGATAGTGAAAAATTTATTTTTAAGAGCGGGAATTGGGGTGAGGGCTGGAGGGAATACTCCTCGCTGTGATTTATTTTTTAAGATTTTATTTATTTATTTGACAGAGAGAGAGAGACAGCGAGAGAGGGAACACAAACAGGGGGAGTGGGAGAGGGAGAAGCAGGGAGTCTGATGGGGGGCTCGATATAGGGCTCGATTCCAGGACCCTGGGATTATAACCTGAGCTGAAGGCAGACGCTTAATGACTGAGCCACCCAGGCACCCCCGTTGTGATTGTTTTTAAAGTTAAATGGTATACTACTTTGTGATCGTGGCAACTTTGAAATTGTACTTTACTGGAAATTTGCCAGCCATCAGCATCCTGATTTTGATTGGACCCTTCCTCCCACCTTAATCTGTTCTTTGCTTTTTTCTGGGGATATTTGGCAGCTGGCTCAGACTTTCAGAGTTTTTTCTTTTGATGAATGAGCACTTCAGTTTTCTTTCCCATGAAGGTTGTTTTAGCTTCAAACCGCTTCATTCCACTCTTTCAATTTCAAAATAAAAAGAAGTTTATGTTAAAATATAACATATAATAAGTTATGAACAAAGAGAAGATACTAATGAAAACTGTCATAATGGACTGATGCTAATTTATGAATCTGATAAGAAATGTATTGTAGAATGAGAACCGAGGATCTAGTTGCTTGGGAGACAGCAGTTAGGAGAAATGGGACTTATGCTCGGATGAAAAAATTCATTTGTTCATTCATTCATGACAGTCTTCCTGCGCCTCAGTTAATAAATATACACTAAATGTCTAATATGATTGAGGTACCATGTTAATCTTTACAAGACAGGATTTATGAACTCAAATGCCTCCAGGATAAGGCAGTGAACAGGTTAGTGAAGTTGGCCAACTATTAGGCAATAGAGAGTGGTGGGGACTTGGTCAGGTGGGAAGGACAAGTCTCACCTAAATAGACAGCCACTACTCAGATCCTGTTAAGTCCAGTAGTTTCCAGGTGTTCTGGATTTCAAAAGAATATGAAATTTCAGATTTTTTGGGGGTATGAAATAGTATGTCATTTCATTCAACATTATACTGGTGGTTTGAGCCAGTAATTAGGCAAGAAAAAGAAACATAAGACAGACTGGAAAAAAAGAAATAAACTATCTCTATTTGCAAATGACACAATCTTTTATACAGAAAATCCTAAGGAATCTACTAAAAATAAGACTATTAGAACTAATAAATGGGTCTTCAGCAAAGTTACAGAATGCCAAATCAATATAAAAAATCAATTGTATTTATGTACACTCATAATTGACAATCTGAAAATGGAATTAAGAAAATGATTCTATTTACAATACCATCCAAAAGGATAAATATGTAGAAATAAATTTAACAAAAGAAGTTCAAGACTTGTATATGAGAACTAATAAACATCATTGAAAGAAAATAAAAGAAGTCCTAAATAATGGATATCACAATTTAATGTACTGGAAGACAATATTCTAAGATGGCAATACTCCCCAAAATTCCAGCTGACTTCTTTATAAACATGACAAAGTAATCCTAAAATTCTTATTTTCATGCAAAGTATCCAGAATAGCCCAAACAATCTTGAAAAAGAATAACGAAGTTTGAGGACTCACATTTCTGATTTCAAAGCGTATTGCAAAGGTATGGTACTCAGGACAGTATTATACTGGCATAAGTACAGAAATAATTTGTCACATTTTGGTCAATTAATTTTTTATTTATTTTTTATTTTTTATTTATTTTATTTTATTTTTTTAAAGATTTTATTTATTTATTTATTTGAGAGAGATAGAATGAGAGATGGAGAGCACAAGAGGGAAGAGGGTCAGAGGGAGAAGCAGACTCCCCGCCGAGCAGGGAGCCCGATGTGGGCCTCGATCCCGGGACTCCAGGATCATGACCTGAGCCGAAGGCAGTTGCTTAACCAACTGAGCCACCCAGGCGCCCGGTCAATAAATTTTGACAAGGGTGCCAAGACAATTCAATAGGGAAAGAGTAATCTTTCAACAGATGGTGCTGGGGACAACTAACTAGATATTTACATACAAAAGAATGACATTAGACTCCTATCTCACATCAGAGCTAAAAAATTAACTCTCATTGGATCATAGACATAAATGAAAGAGTTAAAACTTTTAAAACTCTTAGGGGGAAATATGTGAGTAAATATTTGTGGCCTTGGGTTAGATAATGTTTTCTTAGGCATGACACCAAAAGTATAAGTGACAAAAGAAAAAAAAAAACAGATACATTGGACCTCATCAAAATAAAAAAAATTGTGTTGTGAATAATACCACCAAAAAAGTGAAAGGACAACCTGCAGAATAGAAGAAAATATTTGCAAATCATGTATCTGGTAAGGAACATGTATTCAAAATACATACCGAATTGTTACAACTCAGTATTGAAGGAAAATAGACAATCCAACTAAAAATCAGACAAAGAAGAAAAAAGAAAAAAAATCAAAGAACCTGAATTTCCAAAAAAATTATAAATGGCCAATAAGCACAAAAATGCTTAACATTATTAATCATTAGGGAGCTGAAAATCAAAATTACAGTGAGATACCATTTCACATGCACTAGGATAGCTAGAATAAAAAAAGTCAGACAAAACAAAAGTTGGTGAAGACTTGGAGAAATTGGAACCCTTATACACTGGTCATGAGAATGCAAAATGGTGCAACCACTTTGTAAATCAGTCTGGTTGTTTCTGGAATGGTTAAACATAGAGTTACCATATGACTCAGTTTTTTCACTCGTAGGTACATACCCAAGAGAAATGAAAACATATGTCCACAAAAGTATTTGTACACAGATGTTCATAGCAACATTATCGATAAGAGCCAAAAAGTGGAAATAACCCAAATGTCCATTACGTGATGAACTGATAGATAAAATGTGGTCTATCAATAAGCAGGATATTATTTTGCAATATAAATTAATAAAGTACTGATATATGATTCAACATGGGTGGATCTTGAAAACATTATGCTCAGTGAAAGAAGTCAGTAACAGATGAATCCATATGGTAGAATTCCATTTTATGAAATAATCAGAATAGTCTAATCTATAGAGATTGAAAATTGATGTTTGCCTAGGGCTGTGGAGGAGGGGTGGAGAGTATCTGCTGATGGGTACAGACTTTTTTTGGTTGATGAAATTGTTCTAAAATTAGTTCTTGATGATGGTTACACAATATCTTGAATATACATAAGGAAGAACTCTGTGAGGAACATGAACACACACACATGCCAACCAAACCAAATGTATTTGCAGATTGAATTTGCCATGCAGGTTGCTGATTCATGACTCCTGTTGGGGATGAAAAAAAGACAAAAACAGATGTTCTTGCCATTAAATCACTGTCAGATTAGTAAGAGAGATGAGAAGATAGGCATGAATAATTATAACAAAAGAGAGAAGTCTGAAAGTAGGAAGTTCTGGCTATATGATCAAGGGGAATATGTCATGAAGGTAGTGGCCTTAAAAAAATAATTCTGCTTTAAAAAGAGAGTAGGCATTTATATCTAAATAAAGCACCCAAACAATCTAATTGAACTGTGTTGATATGATTTTAGAGATATTCCCTAAAATGCATTTTTTTTGGTCAAATGCTCAATGATGGAGTGATTAGATCAATAATTTCCCAAAGTCAAGGCCAAATGAGAATATCACCAAATAGAATGAACTTATGAAATACAAGATTAGACCTGAAATTAAATAAAATTTAAATTTTATTTAAAAATTGCTTAATATCATGATTATTAGAATGCTGGGGAGTCAAATATTAAAAGTTTGACATTGTGGTGGCCTCTGGCTGGGTCATTTGCTAGAGCATGTGACTCTTGGTCTCAGGTTCACAAGTTCAAGGCTCACGTTGGGTGTAGAGATTACTTATAAAATAAAATCTTAAAAAAAAAAAGTTTGACCCTGTGGACCTGGAATGGTAATTTCTCTAACCTCTTAGCTATTGGATGCCTCATTTAGTCATTCTGGCCACATGTTTGAGGTACTATATACAAACTTGCTTTCAACTGGCATATTTAGTAACATCATTAGTAATTTTTTGCAGAGTATAATTCAGGAAAATGTTTTTTAGTTACATTTTATAAAATGAACTTGAGACAAATCTTAAATAGCCTTTATCTTCAATAAGTGTATAACAATCATTAGAATTAGTTTTTGTTCAATTTTAAACCTCATAAAGAAATCTTAAAGCATTCTTACAAAATTATTATTTTGAAGTTTGATTAGTGAGAACAAAATATAATTTGGGAAGCCTATTTTTCTTTAACAGTTTCTTCTTTCATTTATATTTATATTCTTTATTATGCCTAGCTTGAAGATGATTTATTATGAAAGTTGTTATATAGAGTTTTAAATATTTTCCTCTTTGTGAAATGTTAATGTGGCAAAGTTGATATTCTGATTTTAAAGTTATCCTCATTAACTGTGAAAATTCCTTAACAGAATCTTTTTCTTGAAAGGTTTAAAACTTCTACGGGATCAGGTAACTGATAACGAAATACAATTCTCATAGATTATTTTCTTCCATGTTTTAACTGCTCACACAATAAGCAATTCTACTATTGATTGGAGTATGACAGTGGTGGGTTATCTATTTTTAACCTGGCCCCAAGACCCTCCCACCCAGGTCTGAGAACCAAGCTTTTCAGAATCCTCTTTGCTGTGACGTTCTGTTAGAGATTCTTGTTGAGAGCAATTTGTGTGAGATGTGGAAGATGACGGTAAGGCGGGGGCGTCCTGTTCTTGAGATAAGATGGTGTTAAGACATGGTGACTTCATAGACTGCTTTAGGAATTCTCACTTATGGTGCCAGTAGTAGTGGTTTCTCAAACTTCCCTGCAAGTGGCACCTTCTCCATATGCCAGTGTTTCAGTCTGACATCATTAGTAGCTGCTCCTGATCTCTTGGCTTCATGTTTGTAGACCTTTATTTCCCAGCTCCTACTTCAATCATATAAGCCCTAACTCCTGCATCACACTCATTGCTTTCAGAATTCTTATAGTGACTCTCTTTTTATGATCAAACTCAGACTGATGTAATGTTTTGGCTTTGTTAATAATCTTTGTATTATTATTTGTATTTTTATAAGCATATCTTGTTGCCATAAGATTGTGTTTTTCCTAAATTTATCTCATTCATGTACTCTCTCCTAATACTGATGTACCTGTTAGCCTATTTTTTATTCAACCATTGGGAATTTCTTAATCTTTTTAAAACAAATTTATCATCTGTTATCACTGATTATTATTTTTGCAATTAATTTGGGTAATAATGGATTGTACTTCAGCTGAGTGTCAGAATCTCAACACATAAGGTGCATAAAATTTTTTTGTTCAGGCTATATCTAGTATGCTTTTACCTATATTTGAATGTAAATTTTCATATGACAATAAATCTGAATGACATGTCTTGTTTATATTACTGACATTGCTATACTGATTAGATATGTTCGTAACTCATCAAACATCTGTCACTGATTATACACAACTTCAGGAAGGCCGACAGTTTGTTAGTTCTATGACGGTCCAAATGCCAAGGCTGAAGCTAAAGTCAAAGAGAAGATTTTGGCAGAATTCTGGGGAGAAGCTGAACATCAGTGCATCTTGAGAGTGCTGTGCATTGGGGGGATCTCAAGAAATACTCACTTTCTGACTAGTTTAGGATATTAATTATGATTAACAAAAAACAGGTGCAGACTCAAAGATATATAACATGTATCAGCACGTAAAAAAGTTAAGGAAAATGGACTGGCTTCCTTAACCCCAATCTTGTTTAGAGAAGGCTTGTTTAGTTTTCCTCTGAAGTTCATTGAAAGGGGCTCCTTGGAAACTTTCATAATCGATTCAGCATTTTGTAACAATTAGAATACTAAAGAAGCACTTGTCATTTCATGCGAAAAAAGATGACATTTGAAAAAATGAAATGTCTTCTCATAGGTTCAAGGTCACTAAAATGTTAGGGGAAAGTTGCTAAATGTGGTAAATGAAAACACACTTTCATTTGTAAGATGCCAGAAATGATTCATTTTTATTTTTGGTTTCTGAATCATCTCTATGTAACTGTCCTGTAGGTATTCAGAGAAAGGATTTATAATCTTTTGGCAATACAAGTATTGTCTAGAACACCCTCATGGTTTTGTTGTGTAACCTGAGAGATAAACATTGTCTGAGTTAGAAACATATAATCATGTGTGTAGGTAAATATAAAAATTCTAAAGGCTTTTTTTAAATCCATAGGAGAAAAATCTGTCAATCTATTGCTTTCCAGAATGTATTTGAGATAACAAGAATAACATTCTTTCGTTTTGGTCTGTTGCACATGGGGCTAACAGGTGACAACTGATGTGCTCAGTAAGAGAACAGAAAATCAACACAATTATTTATGTAAATGTTTGCCCCCCAGGCATTCTGGGGACAGCAGGGTCCTCTTGCCAAGATTGTTTTCCTCAAGGACCTAAGTACTAATAAAAATTACTGTAGATACATTAATCAAAAAGAAAAAGTTTTTAAAGAGTTTATTTTTGAGGTTTATTGTCATTGTTCTTAGTGAATTGATAATCTTAATTGGATATATTTGGAATCAGTCCAAATTCTTATTTGGAGATTGAATTGTTTTAGTGATTAAACAAAGTAACTGAGGTCACCACCTTATTCAATAAGATATTTTTTTGGCATGTAATTAATTATAATCTCATTGTAAATCCTTTTGATTTAAAGATTAATGTTGAATCTTTGCTTCGATTATGCTATTCATTTTTTTAAATTAAAATTAAGGCATGCGACAGATCACTATAGAACTGCTTCAAGATGTTGATGCTATTCATTTAAAAAGACTTTTATTTTTTAGTCAAAAGCAATGGATTTAGCCTAACTACATTGATTCTGTTGTATAGTGAAGATGCATGGGGATTCTGTATTTTGTAATGATTCTTTTGATTTATAAATGTTAGTTCTATCTATCCCCTTCCGCGGAGAAGATGGAGACTGGATTTTCACCTTAAAGCCAGCAGCGGGAGAAAGCAGGTAATTATCCAACCCTCACCGCCCCCCCCCACACAACCTGGGAACCTGCCTGCTCTCCCACCTTGAGAGTGAGTGTACTTTTGCTTTAATAAACTGCTTTGTGCTTGCTACTTTGCTTCTGGCTGTCTTCATTTGAGCGCAGATCCCCAGGGAACTTTCTCCTGGGGAATCCAAGGACCAAGACCTCCATTCACGCAACGCAGACGCTCTCTCATCCCAGACATACCTGCTCAAGAGAATTGTAATATTACATGGAGAAAATAATTTAAGACGTTTTCGGGGTCAATACCCGGCTGAAGAATTGTTGTTGAAAACTGACCTCAATGCTTCAGAGCCAAATATAACACAGAGACAGAGCTTGGGGTAAAGAGGAACAATAACCTCATTGCTTTGCTGGGCAAAGGAGGCTGCACCGGGCTAACGCCTTCAAAACGGCAAGCCCACCCAGAGGAAGGAGCTGGGAGGTTTTATAGGGAAATACAGGATCTAGCTGGCTCTGACAGGAATCGTGTATATGCTGCCAGCCTCATTTGTCATGTCTTCAGGGTGGTATTGGGTTTCTCAAACAAAAGGCTAAGAAGGGAGGAGGGGAGCTTGCAGAAGAGAGGAATAAGGTTACTTGGGTTAAAATTGAGCTCTGCTGATGTAGTGCAGCTATTTTGATTTTTGTTTAACTTTATGCTTTTAAGAGGTTTCAGAATATCTCTGCTGTAGAAGGTCATCAGAGGACCGGACCACTGGTGGACCCTAGCGCTGGATCTGGGCAGTCAGAGGCTCCTCCCCACTCCCTGTCCATGTTCCGCCCACCACTTCCGTTGTGGGCGCCATTTTCAATGACTCAGCCTTGAGAAAGCAATATGGTATTGCCAACATCTGCATCCCTGACTGAACCCAATTAAGGCCTCTATGTAAACTTTTAAGATTCTGGTGGATAGGCGTGGAGATCTGCTTGTCCTGCAGCTGCTGAAGAGAAGTCTGGAAAGTAAGTTCCACTGCTTGTTAAAACTGCCACCTACCTGCCAACCTGGAGTAGCCTCTTTATTCAGTCTTTCCTTGCGCTCTGTGTGGCAGTTTCAGATTCCACCTGGGAAGCTCGACAGTTGTGAACCAATACTCCTAGTCCAT
The DNA here is from genome assembly GCF_037043125.1 of Eumetopias jubatus. Lineage (NCBI taxonomy): Eukaryota > Metazoa > Chordata > Mammalia > Carnivora > Otariidae > Eumetopias > Eumetopias jubatus. The sequence goes on from NW_028274807.1 coordinate 40,526,099, forward strand.
TTCTTTTAAGATGAGGCAAGAGGGGATGATAATGTCGCTTTTGGCTTTTGAACTTTTGACTTTTGAAATAATTTAAGGAAAGAAACATTACTGAATAAATCGGCTGAGAAAGAAATAACATGGAACTCATTACTTAAGGCTATCTTGCATATAAAATGAAAGAGGCTTGGTTGACAAATTTTTTTTTTTTTTTTTTACCGATACACACATTTAAATTTTTTGCAAGTAAATGGGATCAAGTGATTATTTTAGAGTCTGAAAGGATAAAGGAGTCATTCCTGAGCTTTGGTCACAGATTTCCCTACAATGGCAGATAAAAAATAGGAAGGGATAATAATGTTGAGACTGAAGATGCCATAGTGGCTAAGTTATAAGGGAATTTTTTTTTTTTTTTTTTTGCCTTCAGAGATTTATTTATTTATTTATTTATTTAGAGAGAGAAAGACCCGGAGAGAGGGGCGACAAGGGAGAGAGGATCTCAAGCCTACTCCATGCTGAGCGGGGAGCCCAGTGCAGGCTTCCATCTCATGACTATGAGATCAGGCCCTGAGGTGAAGCCAAAAGTCCAATGCTTAACTGACTGCACCACCCAGGAGTCCAGGGGAGGTTTTTTTTTTTTTTAAAGATTCATTTATTTTAGAAAGAGGGGGAGCTCCTGGATGTGTGCACACACATGTGTGAATTGGGGGAGGGACAGAGGAAGAGAAACTTCAAGCAAACTCGTTGCTGAAGGTGGAGCCTGACTGGGGTTTGACCTGGGGTTTGATCTCATTACCCATGACATCATGACCTGAGCTGAAACCAAGAGTCAGACACTTAACCGATGAAGCCACCCAGGCACCCCTATAACGGAGTTTTTATGCTGAGGAACTTGGACTTGATTCTGTGGAAAAGAGAACAATTCAAGAATTTTAAATAAATTTGCATGACCCAATGGTATCCTTTGTTCTTTTGTTTCTGATTTTGTTGAAAAAAAAATAGCCTTTGCTATTGGATGGAGAATGGTTAGGGGATGAGATGGGGAAAGTGCTTCAGTATTAGAGGCATGGAGGCTGGTGTTAAAAAATAGGTGAAAGGTAATACAGACCCCAGTTTTTGTAATCGGTATCTATTGGTGAGTGTTCGAATATGGTGGTAGGGAAAAGGCAGAATCTATAGCAATTTCTAGTTTTCCATCTTGGTCAAACATAATGTGGTGGTACATTTCGTAGACAAGGGAACATGGGATGAGAAGGGGAGAAATTGATTTAATTTCAGCCATGTTAGGTTTGAGATTATTGTGGGTCCTGGAACTAATTATGAGTAATTGGCAAAAGGATTCTTCTTTTGACTTTTGGGGTGTGGTAACTTGGAAAATCATTTTTACATAAACAGTTTCTAGCAAACTTCTTTGAGACATTTGGTCTACAAAAATTACAAAGATGTAAAACAGATTCAGTGTTTTCCTGTAGAACATCTTTATGAGATTGGCGTGTTTCAGAATCAGAAAGAACGGGGAGGCTGGCTGGTATAATATTAATGTCAAACTCAACTGGTACCTAAAATGTAGAAGAAAGGAACAAACTTATTAAATCTATCAAATCTTAGGTTTTTTTTTCTGAAGTTTTTGTGTTGGAATTAAAGAAACATATATAATCAGTATTTATTAACTGTGATGAGTTTTGACTTTTAAATTTGCACTAAAGAGGAGTGTGAAAAGTGAATGCCCTTGAACAACTAACAAAACTGGATATGGAGAAGTGGAGATGGGCTCTATAACAACTTCTGAAGAAGTTAGGATCATGTGTATATATATATATGTGTATATATATATATGTGTGTGTATATATATATATATATATATATATATACGTGTGTATATATATATATATATATATATACACACACACACACACACACACACAGGATTCCATATATATAGGGTCCTATATATATATATTCTATCTATGTACCTATGTACCTATCTATCTCCTATTGGTTTTGTTTTTCTGGAGAACCCTGACTAACAGGTCATTTAATAAAAATGCTAAGGTTGGCCCAGAAAGTTGTGTGTTTTTGAAAAAAGGTGAAGACAAGTTTACAACTTAGACCTTGGGAAACCCAAGCCTAGACTAAACAGTGATTGACAATAGTTGGAATTTACAGAAGATCAATTACCATTCTGAATAGAAGTGATTCCATTTCATTTGAACAAATTTAATGGTTAGTATTTAAATGTCTGTGTTGTTAAAGTTTCACATTTTCAAAGAAAAAATAAAGAATTGTAGAAATATGTATCACCAAGTTTCAATGGAAATATTGGTAGTATTTGGTAATATTGCTACATCAGTTAAAAATCTGGTGTCATAAGGTCACAGGTTGTTGGTTTGGCCTAGGGAGTCAATAAACTGACTTAAATTGGGAAGAAGGAGGAAGGAAATGTCCATTTAAAAATCAGTGTGCAGAAGTGATGGGATAATTTTATTTGGAGGAATAAATGTCTGGCCTACTCTATTTTAGACAAGGATTTATCAGTAAGAATGTTCATCTATTTTCCAAATAACCTAAGAAAATTCTTCCAATATTTATGCAGAGGTGTTAATTGAAGTAGGGTCAGATTGAAAACAAATTATATAGCTATTAAAAGTGATTGGTTAAATAAATAATTGTGGAATACTACAGTCATTGAAAATGATGGGTTGATCTCTAATTATGACATGATGTGGTGTTAATCAAACCTATAAATGAAATTAACATGTACTAATAATTCACATCAGTTGTGCTGTTGGAAAGTAACTGTCTTTGTGAGAACATTTAGGTTAGAAAGTGAGAACTGGTCACATGAATGGAGAGAACTGAAGAATCAAAAGAACAGTCTCATCTGCCCTGCATGACATCATGGGAGTAGAGAAAATGAAGTGAGTGAGAAGACACAAGGTTCAGTGAGTTGTGGAACAGGGATTGCTTAACAATTCAGGGCCAGTGCAAATTCTTCAGCAGTGGGTTTACTGAAGGTCCATTTGGGAACTTGGATGTCTGATGTGTGATTTAAATGTTGGTATTACTGTGATGTAGACCTGTTTTTGTCTAAATCTTCAGTAGAAGTCTACTCTACTCCCAGATGCTTGTGTAAAGTGGGCTTTTGATTTTGTGGAAATCAAAGAATGGTCTGAGTTTGATACGAGACACGGAAGAGAATATATAAAAGCTGGAGGCTGGAGGCAAAGGTACTTAGGAGAGCAACTGGGAAATCCGGGGAGGCTTCTGTACCAGATTCATCTATAGGGTGTGGATTTAAGGTTTGAGGCAATGTTATTTAGATCTTATGGGGCAAGGAATCATTAGCTGCCACCCTCTGTGATATATAGTATTAACTGGACAACACGATATGTATCAGTTACCATTGCCAGGAGAAGACTCCAACTACATGGAAGATAGCAAAGATATGCCAACCACCAGGAATAGACGTTAAACACTTCTGCCCATTACATCTTGGTATTGGAGTTGCCAGGGAAAACACAATGCAGTGGAGCAACATTTTACTTACAGAGAGAAGACACAGAGTGAGATCAGCATCAGTGGTGGACATTAGTCCCCCAAGGCCAATGGGTCTCTAGGCAGCCACTGCAGGCAATGTATCTACAGTGCACCCCTCTTAACCTGTCCCCTCCCTGTGGAGGACAGACATAGCAGTCGGGTTGGCTAGGTACAATATGATGCAACATTTAAATAGAACAAAGGGGAATATATTGAGCCTAAATAGGGAAAGCTATGTCTGCGCAGGGTGATCAGCACAGGCTGTGAGGGCTCTTTATCTCTTGGTAAGGAGTGTTCCAGGCCCCATGTCTGTTCTTATGGGACCCAGTAGGGTCAAAGACTATATTCATGAGACTTCCTTTCTCCAAATATAGATTACTCTGAATAGTACTTTTTTTGTACAAGTTTGAGGCTACACTCAAGCATGCACATACATTCACACATATACTTAAAAACATTAAAACATTATGTGCCAATATGTAAGTAATGTTTGCCTCTGGGAGGTTAGATTTAATTTTCTTCTTCAATTTTCCTGTGTCTCATGAATATTTTTAAAAATAAACATTTCCTGGGGTGCCTGGGTGGTTTAGTCGGTTAAACGTCTGCCTTCGGCTCAGGTCATGATCCCGGGGTCCTGGGATCGCGCCCTGCATCGGGCTCCCTGCTCAGCGGGGAGCCTGCTTTTCTCTCTGCCTGCCGCTCCCCCTGCTTGTGCTCTCTCTCTGTGTCAAATAAAGAAATAAAATCTTTAAAAAAAAAGTTTCTTGTTTTTGGAGTCAGAAAACAAAGATATTTATGTTTTCTAGAACAAAACTTAATCATGCAGGAGCAGAGCTTTGCAGATTTTTTTTCAGGAATAGAGCAATATCATGAAACCATCTTATGTATTCTTTGTAAATTCTGCATGATATTTGATATGTACTAGACATGTTTTGTGCATGTCAAGCCTTTTTTTCTTTTTCTCTCGTTGCTTTGCTTTAGGTGGGCAAATTACAGCTTTGGTAAGGCTTTATGAAGTGGACGATATCTGACTCTTTCAATCTGTGCTTTTTCTTATGGTGCTGTCTCCTTTTTCCAGGATGCCCTCTTTCCTCATCTTTGAAGTACACTCCAGTAGTCCTTACTCACTTTGTTTCTGCCCCCAAGTGCCTTATATATACAGAAAACAAGGTCCTTATCACATTATGTGTGCTTATTCTTATCTACAGCTATTTTCCCCACTAGACAATAAATACCACAAATTGGCATTTCATTCTTTGTGGAAAGACTGTTGATGTGGCCAAGATTTCTGTAAATTTTCAAGTTTACTTCTGGTCTCAATTTCTTGTCATTCTGAGTTTGATGGGAGATCACCTTGCCCTCTCGTGTGTTCTCTCCCGAATTACATGGGGCACAGGACAAAAGTTTATTGTGTGTTTGTATTCCTTCTACTTAGCACAGTGCCTGGCACAAAATAGTTTTTCAATTTGAGTTGCATGAATAGTAAGCACTGAGGGCAAGTGCTTAAAGTATGGAGCCCACACTTACTCAATCCAATCATAGCTGTAAGGCTATTCCATTACATGAACCCACAAAAGAGACTTAGAATAGGCTAAAATATAAGTATAATCATATCACCAAGAATATATATATATATATATATATATATATATATATATATATATATATTTGAGTGGGACAGCAGGGGGAAAGGGCAGAGGGAGAGGGAGAGAGAGAATCTTAAGCAGGTTCCATGCCCAGTGCAGAGCCCAACGCAGAGCCTTAGGTGGGGCTCGATCTCATGACCCTGAGATCATGACCTGAGCCAAAATCAAGAGTCAAATGCTTAACCCACTGAGCCACTGAGGCATCCCTCACCAAGAATATTTTAAGTATAGTTACGTGATTGATGCTTTAAATAATTCATACTTATTAAGAATGATATATGTGTTATACCCTCCCCCTCAGCATTGATATTTGTAAAAGAACGGATATTTTCTCTTATCTCTCTAGTGTGATATTTGCTTTGCAATGCATTTAGGACTGTCCCATCTGTATTAAGTTTAACTTCAAGAATATTTGGGGTCTGTTCTGTATCCAACTCCAGAAGAAAACTGCTCTGTCCTTCTACTATCATCTATTATTATTATGTTTTCTGCAATGCATTATACCATGTGTAACTAATATTTTAGAATTACAGAGAAGCATCTGCTTCTGTTTTAATGTCTTGATAAAAGTGTTGTAAATATTGTGGCTGTAAAAGATTCTTTCCCTTAAAGAATCTGTTTTATTTCACCTGGAAACTATTTTAATTCTTAAATCCTTCACCCAGATGCTGCATCTAGTAGAGGAAATGCATAACTTTTAATCAACTTCTTTGTTAATTAGTAGTGGAAAATATGCAACATTGCATTTTTAAGAAATGGTGTTAAAATTCCAAGATAAACAAAAAACCAGGGATATAACATTTACTTCCTGTACCATACAATTAACCTTTTAGAAAGTGGTGTTCATATTCATTTAATTACTCAAGTCATGAAAATTATACTTACAAGGCAGAAATAACTGGTTAGGGCCAGTGGGGAGTACTGTTCACATAGGCATGTGGCTGTTCAGTGAGCCCTGTCTTTTGGAGAGCCACCATCCATGAGATTGCCTCCTGATGCCCCTTTCACTCAGTGATAATCACTTTAAACAAGCTTATGAGAACAGATGGAGGCTTGCCCTTTCTCCATTAAGACATATATCTCAGTGGGAACAGGGAACAGTTAAGGATGTATTAATAAACTCAAGTTGGGTTATATCCGTTTGTTGCTTTTATGTTGGGGATAAGGGGACAAGGGTTAATTTATGTGCTTTTTCCTGGATAACCTTAGTTTCACAGACTGCTAGAGCTGAAAGTGGACCTTGCTATCTCATTTAATAACCTTCATTTCATGGGTAAAAAACCAGTTTCATAAATGCTAAACCCGTAACTCCAGGGAAAAATAACGACATCCTAGGTGTTAGGATTCATATAAGATAAACATAAACTGTCATTTCACTCTTTGTAGAAAGACTGTTGGTGTGTCCAAAGTTTTTGTAAATTATCAAATCCACTTCTGGCCCTGACTTCCTGCCCATACTAACTTTGATGAGAGGTCACCTTGCCCTGTCCCAGGTGTGCTCTTGAATCACACAGGACTTAAACTTTTCTTAATTTCTCCCCCAAGTGGTAGTTGCTTTAATCTCCTGCCATTCAGTTCACCCTGTTCTTTCCCTTGTTTCCAAATTCCTGTTTGATTTTCAAGCTATTTCTTCTGCACTTTCCTTCCTCCTCAATTGGCTTATTAAATTTATTTTTTGGTTTTTCTATAGACACAATTCCCTTGTACACTAGAAGGTGTCCAGTGTCAACTATATATAATGTTAAAGTAATATAAGCCAATAAATAAATAAAAATAGAAATAAACTGATTTTAATACATTTTTATTGTTGAGTGAATTTACACAATTTAGAGCTATCTCTTTCTCTTTAATGGGCACTTCTGTTTCACATGGACTTCTTACTCCTCACTCCAAGTGTGGTACTTGTCTGGTGAAACCAAAGTTCTGGTTCAGTCTGACTGTTTGGCTCTCCATGCCTGCCCTGCACAACTGAATGTGGCTGGAGGAAAGTGCCCAACGGTGCTCACTGATTTCTCATTAATTCGTGACGATGCAGGCCCCCGGTCCTGCCTGCAGTTGGACTTCATTTCCTCGGCACTGACTCACCCACTGTCTGAAATGTCTGTTTCACCCTTTCTCCTCTTCCCTCAAACCTTCCATGCTTCCTTCTCTTGTGTTCTCTCAGCTGATGAGTCTGCCTTCTATTTCACTGAGAAAATAGAAGCAAATTAAAGAGAAATTCCTCATCTCTACACCACCAAATCAACCAGCCCGCTTGCATCTGTACCCATCAAATTTGCTCTCCCTGTTGCTCCTATGGATGAGTGCTTTGTGCTCCTACCTAAGGCCAGACCTTTCCACTCGTGCACTGGGGTTCCCTAGTACGTGGGCTGTGCTTCATGCATAATGCATTTGCAAGAAATACTTACAAATGAGTGCCACTCTTTCCTCGGTTGATATAGATTCAGAGGCTGTCTAATGAGTAAAAGGCTGAATTTTAGCTTGTTGTTTCTGTGACCTCTATATCACTGTGCTGGGCTTCCATGGGCCTTCTCTGGGTTCAGGTTGGATGTGGCGGCCATATGCATGAATTCACGTTAGTTTTAACAAAGGTTCCAAGGGCTGTGCTAGGGGATGAAGGTAAAATAGATCACATGACAGTATACCTGTTGTCCAAAAGTTTGCATGCTAGTGAAATGAAGCATTATTCTATTCAAAATTTAGTTGACAGGTTTTGAGATATTTTGAGTCTTTCTCTAAGTGTGTTAATTAAAATATCAGATTAGACAAATATAAATGGATATTATCCTTTTCCACTGTCCAATTGTCTTTTTTTTTGGTTTATTTATTTAGTTCGATGAGTATTTTTTTCCCTTTACAATGTCTTTATTGCCCTTTTGCCTGAATTCTAGCCACTGCAGCCACTTTCCCACTGTACTTTACCCCATGATGTGTAATTAAACTGCCCATTTTCCTATAATTTAAAAGGTTAAAGAATTGATTGTAATCATCACTCTCTGAGGAAAAGCAGCAGGAATAAAATTACAGATGATAGTTTTTCTTTTTTGAACCAAACATATTTAGTATATATTTCTTTTAGGCAGATTTCATGATTTATGAAGTAGACCTTCTTATCCATCCCCAGGCTTTTAGGCAGAACAGGAAACAATCTTGTTCAGATAGATAGTTATTCTCTTCAGTAGTTTTAAAAGAGGAGACTCTTTGCCTCTTTTGCTGATGGTTTTATGTTTTATAAATTTACGCTTTTATCAAATGTTTTTCGTATATATCATCTGGCTCTTTTCCACAGAAATTTAAACTCAGGTTTTGGTCAACTATAACATTTATTTCATCCATCTGACTTCCTTTCTTTAGTCTATATAATTTTATTTCTCTGAAACTTTCCTTTTGGGCCTTTTCTCTCAATTTTCTCTTTCTCACTACTTTTCTATAACCGTAACTATATAATAGCACAATATCACCCTGTATATATTACAAAACAAATTTTATTTGGGCCAAATACAGCAGATAAATTATACCTCCACCTGTATTTTTTATTTTTTTATTTTTGTAAAGTTACTTCAATGGCCTGGCAGGGATATTATAATGTCTAGGATGCTTGGATTGTATTAAAGGGTTTACAATTATGTAAGAAATACAGATTTAAACACGTAAGTATAATCAAGAGAAAGGACTTTGGAGTCAATCTGTTGCTAAATTGCTGATTCTCCTCTTAAACTTACAGTTTGGTGGAAAGATAATATATGTCCATGAAAAATGACAAATTATCAGTCTTTGTATGCAGAATTATGTGTTGTGATGTATTAAAGGTCTTCACAGGAAGAAAGGGTTAGGGTGGGCTTCAGTAACTGAGAAAGTAATCATGCCCCAGGTGGGAGTTTGGGCTTAAAAGAATGCGTAGGATTAGCCTGGGGAAAAGAGAGAAGATACTGTAGAAAAGGAAAATTTCTGGGTGGAGACAAGGGGCCTTGGGATTAACAAGACATATGAGGACAGTTGGAATTTTGGCTGGTATCTTCTGAGAAAGGCAAGTTCATTCCTTATATTAATCAGGGTTCTCCAGACACACAGAACCAATAGTTATTATCTATCTATCTATCTATCTATCTATCTATCTATCTACCAGGATATTTATTACAGGAATTGTTTCATGTGATTATGGAGGCTGGGAAGTGCCACTATCTGCTGTATGCAAGCTGGAGAACTAGAAAAACTGGGAGTATAATTTCGTTCAGATTGAAAGGCCTACGGACCAGGGTGCCAATAGTGTAAATCCTTGTCCCAATCTGAAGGCCCAAGAACCAGCAGTGCCAATATGGGCAGGAGAAGATAGATATCTCAGCTCGAGAAGAGTGAGCAAATTTGGCCTTCCTCCACCTTTTTATTCAATTGGATGAAGTTTACCCTTATTGGTGAGGGGATCTTTACTCAGTCTATCACTCAAATGCTAATCTTTTCCAGAAACACCCTGACAGATACACCCAGAAATGTTTTACCAGATATGCGGGTTAACTTTGTCAAGTTGACACCTGCAATTAACCATCAAACTCCTAGGAAAAGAAATATCTAATTGATTCCTCCAAAAGCAATGCCTTTTCTGATTATTATACAGGAAATAATTGGGAGTTTTGGAGAGCAAAACACTTGACTAATTCTTTGTTCATTTTTGGCTCCGTTCTAGCCATCTGTCCATACTCAGTCTTAAACAGATGTATTTTAATATGTATTTTCTCTGGATATAGTAATAATTAAAATAAAAGTGACAACAGCTTCAAGGACTCACTAGGTGCTAGGAGCTGTTCTAAATGCTTTATAGCTGTTAACTCTCTTAGAAGAACCTTACATCATAAGTGCTACTATTATCTCTATTTTATACATAAGGCAAAGTGAGGCACAGAGAGATACATGAGATGTTTGTGGTGTCTAAATGGGGTGTCTGTCCGATGTAGGGTGATCCCCAAATGTAGGGCAATGAAGATGGAATCCAGCGATGTGAGCAATGGAAGCATTCACCCGAGGCAGAACAAAGGAGATAGAAGTTTATTGAGTATACCACAAGGGAGCGGCTGGCAAGACAGCAAGGGGAGAGGCTGTCTACAATGAGGCAGTGGGTAAGGGCTGCTTTTGTTTGTATGTATGTATGTATGTATGTATGTATGTATGTATGTATTTATTTATTTATTTCTAGGGAGGGAAAGAGAGAGGGGGGGAGGAACAGAGGGAGAGAGAGACTCTTAAGCAGACTCCACACGGGGGCTTGATCTCACAACCCTGAGATCATGACCTGAGCCGAAATCAGGAGTTGGATGCTTAACCCATTAAGCCACCCAGGCCACCCTGGGGCTGTTTTTAAAGGGGGAAGGTGAGGAGATATGGGAACATATGGAAATTTACCTTTTTTGGTAACTGTGCCTAGTTGTAAGTAGCTCATTGGTCACTTAGGGTCTATGGATATTTTGAGGTGGGTCACCTGATGGGCCTGCCTATATTCAGCCAGGTGGTCACTGTGGGCCCTTTCTACATTCCATTGCTCAAGCCTGTTCACCTAAAAGTGGCCTCTGTAATGTTGTTCAACATTATAGCCTTGTAATCAGCAAAGCTGAGTTCTGAACTCTCATGGGTTCCAGAGACTGTGCTCTTAATTTTATTGAGAGCTTGTGCCCTGGACTTAGTCACCTAGGCACTTTGGTTGAGCATCTTACTAAGTGCTGGACACTCTGGAGCTAAACAAATGTGAGCCATGGCTCTACCTTTAAAGATCTGACAGCTTGTTGCTAAGCTGTGAGGAGTGGGTTCATAGATTTTGAACGCTGAGGAGAGAGATGACTAATGAGATCAGGAGGATTCAATGATGTCTGCACTGAGGTTCCAAGAGGAGTTGGATGGGTCAGCTGGGGCCAAAGAGAGAGAGATTCAGGCAGCTTACCATTGAGAGTGAATAGGCAGAGGTGGTATATTAGTTTTCTAGGGCTGCTCTAACAAAATGCCACAAACTTGGTGGCTTAAAATAGCAGAAATTTATTCTTTCATGGTAGAGGAGGCTAAATGTCTGAAATCAAGTTGTGGCCAGGATCATGTTCCCTCTGGAAGTTCCAAGGAAGAATCCTTCCTTGCCTTTTCCTAGCTTCTGGGGGCTCCTGGCATTTCTTGGTGGTCCTTGGCTTGTAGCTGCATCTCTCAAATCTCTGTGTGCATCTTCACATGGCCTTCTGTCCTGCGCCTCTGTGTGTTGTGTCCTCTCCTCTTGTAAAGGCACCAGTCACTGGATTTAGGGCCCCTGCAAATCCAGGTTGGTCTCATCTTAACCAATTTCATCTGCAAAGACCCTTTCCAGTAAGGTCACACTCTCAGGTGGTTATACTGTATGTGGTAACAGCACAGGGTATGTGTAGGTAACATGCCCTTTGAAAAAAGGAATAAGTGGGAGATCTTTGTGGGGAGAAAATGTGAGTTGTACTTTAAACTACTTTGAAGTGATATTTTTGGATATGTTTCAATGGCAATATGAAACAACTTTATTTCCTTGGAAATATCACCCATTTCTAGGTCGTGTTAAGCTCTGGGTTATTGCCATACAAGAAATTAAGCAGGTTATTCCTCTGTTGAAATATACTTTTTTCTCTTTTATGAGTTTACAACCTGCAGCTCTGTTTTTCATGCTTTTCTGCATCTTCCTCTTCTTCTTCATAAAAAGCATTGTTGACGGCAAACATTTTTGGAGTACCTATTACATGCCCAGCACCAGTCTGAGACTTCACACTTAATCTTTACAGAAATCTGATGATGCCCTGTAACCTTTTCATATATGAGGAAACCGAGATGATTTTTTATTTCAAAGCTGCATTTTAATGAAAATGAAATATTCTTGGGATATTTGATCTCATAATTAGTAATGCAAATTTTAGTTAAAATGGAACCACAAGTTGAGCTATCAAGACAATAATCAGATGAATAGGTGCCTCTTATACTGGATAACTTCTCAAAAGTTCTTGAAACTCTGCCTGGAAACAGGAAGTTTTCTTTGACTTTGATCACAAGACAAAATTCAGAAAATGCTGGAACTTGAAAGCATATGTTATAGAATCAAAGATATCTGATCGATCGAATTTATCAATTCGTAAATTATACTCTGCATTTCTTTTGGTGATAGGAAGTTACTGAGAACTTGGATTGCTATTTGTTGTGTGTGTGTGTGTGTGTGTGTGTGTGTGTGTGTGTGTATTTTTTTATATATATATATATAGATATTCAGAAAGTGTTACCTTTAGAACAGCTATTTTAAGCTTCTGTTTCTCAAAATTTTGATGGAAGGATTCTAGAAGGGTAACTAAGAACATCAGTATTGGAATCAATCTCCTGACTTCCCACTGTGGCTTGCTACATGAATGTGGGAAAGTTGCCTAAACTTTCTGAGTTTCAGTAACCTCATGGAGAGAAGGGTACTTAACGTATGGGACTATTTTAATAATTAAATAAAATTATATGTAGTTGCGTGTAACAGAGTAATCGCTAAAGTTCTTAGCTAAAATTTAGTAATAAATAAAGAACACTTTTGCTTCATTATTTATGAACTTATCCTTAATGACTCTCTTAATGCTTGAGTTTGTTGTTGCAATTTCATTAGTGTTTGTAGATGTATTTTAGCTTAATTTCTTTCAAGTCACAGAATTAAATGTTAAATTCTTTCAACTTTCAAATGTAGACACACCAGTGTTGGGAAATATGAAAGATTCAATTCATATGATTGTTCAATTGCTTGTAATATATGCATAATTATTTTTATGGATTGCTAGTTACGTCTTTAACAATATGTAAAACACATTAGATTTTGATACAGTCAAGTGATTTGGCATTTCTAAAACTCTTTGAAAAGATCAATGTTATTATTAGATTGCTAGAATGATCTCCATTTTAGGTAGCTCACTAAACTCTGGTTGAAGTATTAGTGGATAATGACCCTATAATTTCTAAATCCCAAGATAACTTATTGTCTCCTGATGCATAGAATGCTTATTCATAATTTTTAACAATAAGATTTAGCTACTTTTATAAACAGGGATTTTTGTATGTAAATGGATTTTATCTGTTGCAGATTATCAAACTTATTATGCATGTTTGCATCTTCTTTTGATTTTAACAGTTCCTTCTGTTTGCCACATATGTGTATAGTTTAAATAAAATAATATTATTTTTCCTTCTAGGTCTTTACAGAAAAGTGACTAATTCACGGTTGCCATAAGTATCACCTACCCCAAAATGACTTATTTCCCATGTGATTAATTTGGTTTTCAATATCTTAGGAATCAGAGGAAGTGAAATTCTATTAGGTGATTTATTTTTATTTCTCTCATAAAACAAATGTGAAACCTGTGGACATGTCTTAGATCAAAAAGTACAAGGCATTTACAGACAGAAGCTAGAAATCAATAGAGATAAATATTTATTGAAACATTCATCTGGCTAATAATTTTTAAATTCTATCAGAGTCTGGACTATAGGGCTAGCTACAAAATTATTTACTTTATATAATAAACTCAATGTAGACTATGACAGTGTCATACATAGTTTAGGCTTTGGAGTTTCCATAGATCTCCATTCTCATATATTTCTAAGTATTATTTCAATTTGACATTTCAATTAAGGGAGAAGGACTGAGTAAATTGTTTTCTCTGGATTGATATATAAAAATCAGTTGCTTTATTCTAATTTTGACTTTTAAAAATATCTCAGATTATACATATTTATTTTTCATACTTGTTTAGGTTTGTTTTTAAGTGACACAATTGTTGACTTATATTTTAGACCAGCATGTTTTACATGAATACAACTCAAAGTACAAAAAATTAGATTTTAGATTGTTTAAACATTTGATCCATTTATAATAGAAAAATATATCGAAACAAACAACCAAAAAAACCCCATCAACCTCTGCTTTCCAAGGGTTGATGTTAGAGGTCATATCAGTGAGGATATAAAATCACTATACTTTTATTTCAGCAAATATTGATAGAAAGTGAAAGTGAGCATAGCTCATTTCTAAGACTTCGGATATGCAAAAGGTATTGCTTTGCTCGGTTTGGGTACAAGGTTGATAATGGCTGAATTACTCTCTAGGAAGAGAGGAGGGCAAAGGGAAGAGCAGAGAGGGTGGGGGGGGAGAACAGACAACAGAGAGGATGGTTGAGTCACATGATGGGGAGCAGGAAGGGCACTTAGGAATAAGGATCTAACATTAAATTTAGAATTTTTGATGCTTCAAAGTCTAAGTTCTTCCTCTCCTCCATGCTGTCTTCAAAGTCTGTAGTACCAACAATCTTTCTTGCTTGTGTGTATAAATCAAGACGGCTGGAGGTGAAGCCATAGTTATTGTTTGAATTTAAATCAGTTCCCTTATTCTTTTTAATTAGAATTAAAGTATTCTCATTTTTTTAATCTCTTAAATTTTAAAATGATCATCAATTTGACAGTATTTTGACAGTATTCCCAAAGAGAACACTTTGATCTTACGTCATTTTCAAGTGACACAAGCATCATTTTAGGATTTCTAAGGGAGGCCTGGCAAAGGCAATACTGTAGATCTATACATAGCGTTCCTGTAGCTGGTCCTTAGCACCCTACCTCGGTGGTGTGTGTGTCAAAGCCCAGAGTGGTGTTGACAGCCCTGAGTGCTTATTTACTCCATGCTCTGCTGACAGGAAAGTATGATCCACTGGCAATTCATACACTGAATTTATGTCACAAATGAGTCATCAACTGATTTATAGTGTACACTATTACTATCCTGTGTCACAGAATATAGAAGTCAGGCATCCGTATTCGTATAGGGGCTATAGAACCACTTGACATGCCATCAGGCATTTGAAAAGAAAAGAGGATTTCAAGTGTTATTAATGGTATTAGTGGTAATATTAGATTGCACAAACTGTTCTTTTATTTGGTTTTTCATGTATTAAGCAACAATCATAAAAATGTCTTGAAGCTGAGCTTAGTTGTCGTGAGGTCAACATGTATCCTTCATATAATGTGGTACAAAGTTCATCTCAGTCACAATACAGTGCAGTGAGGTTATAATGGGATTACTCTTTGTCATGCAGAATCCAAGGATTTCTACTCCTCTTCAAAATGTGAATTTCAGGAGCTTACCGTTATAGACTATGTTATTGACTTAATTTCTCTGATGGTTTACATTCATTCATGTTTTCATCTGAGGAATTTTATGCTTGTAATTGTAAGCTCATGCAATGTGCCCTATATTCTAGTTCATGGCAACTTTGCTTCACACAATCCCATTAAATGACCTATTGGGCAGTTTGAATAATTATGTGAATGCCTGCATTTACATGTACGTACACCTATTTAAAGCTGGGCCAACGAAATGCCAGCTTTAATTTACATTATACAGAATGACTTCGTTAGAGATTAGTTTTCTACTACTAAATAAAGTATGCTATGTCATATCATGGTTTAAGATAACTGAAAATATGTTGAGGATTTTTGTGAGAAAAGAGAACATAAGAAAATACTTTAGAGTGTAAGACTTAAGTTTACCATAATGTTTAGTATCTGTACAATAGTACAGTGGGATTCAAGCTATCTACCGTATAAATTATTAGATAATTTATTTTCATTTTGCTAATCAAATCCCAGTGCTTATTACATCAAAGCTATATATTACTCATTTTTCTGAAACTAAAGATCTTTTCCCTTTCCATCAAGATAACTACAGAATTTTGTTGATAAGATTGCATTATTTTTTTAGATCTATTTATTGCTGTGATTTGGTTTTGGAAAGAGATAGCCAGGAAGAATTGTAAACTGTTAAAGCGAAGCATATAATGACCTTGTGATGTATTAAAATGAACATTGACATCAGTTTAATAAGAATTTGAGCAAATAGTGTTATATTGGGTGTTCAGTATGTTTACGCATATATTCTTAGAGGGCTTTCCATAGAAAGATCTGTGGAGAAAAGGAAGTTGAGATCCTTGTCTTCGGACCACATTTCTCCTCAGAATCTTTATTCCTGATATTCCATTGCTCTCTCTCCTTCCAAATATGTTAGCTGGCAAATGAGCTAGATAAATATTATTCTGAAAGAAAAACCTATTTATTATTTAGTTAAAATTATATAAATATTATAAAATGAAGTAAGGGCATGTTTTTGTGATTCCTGGAATTTTCATTGGTTTGTAATATATTCTTTCCTGTTTTTTTTCTAATTTTTTATTTTTAAATGAAAATTTTTTTCCCCTGTTTTTATAAATCAGTGTCTGTAGCCGACCTTGCCAGTTAACAAATAGATTTCTACATCGAGTCCCCTTCTTATATTTTCACAGGAAATCAGAACCTACTTTCTCACTTTCTTAGTCCATCTTATGATTAAGGGTCACTTTGGGACACAGTTCATAGATCTAAGTAGAGGTTTTACTGGTGGTAGCTTTTTCCTGTTCTTGCTTTACAATACTGATATGATGTCTGGTATTTGGTAACCATTTTGTGAACCTGAGGTGTTAAATATCACAGAAAAGCCCTGTGAACTAGGAATCTAACCCCAGCAGCCATTTTTCTTCTGTACAGTTTAACATGGTAGGCACTAGCCATGTGTGAGTAATGAGCACTTGAAATGTGGCTTGTCTAAATTGAGATACACCGTTAGTGTACTACTACAGTAGAGTGGACCCTATAAAACCTCATGTAAGCCGAAACGGCATGAAGCAAAGATGCAATTACCATTCATTTATATTTATATAACATTTTTGAGCATTCCCAGACCCCTAAAATAAATGCCTTAGGACACATCTTGCTAGTGGGTGCGCACAATAAATTGGGATGAAGTGCAGATGCTCACAGACACAGTTCAAAGTCATGGCAGCCTGATGCTGAGATGCTGAGTGTTAGTTCCCAGGGAAGGAGCCTGGCAGGGCGGCTCGCTCTCACTGCTTGCTGCAAAACGAATGCTGAATGCTAGTTTCGCTTTCACCTTTTTTCACAAAAGCAAAAATCCTCTTTAGATTTTTCTTGGTTAGCAAAAACAGATACTGATGTAGGTCTTTCATTAAGCAAAGTGGTCTAATGTCAACTTTGGAAAAGCAAGGTGATGTAGGAAAGACGTTAGGATTCGAAGCCGACAGCCAACAGAGAATTCTTGAGACGTCTTTGGTGCCAAAAGGTGGTTTTGTTAAAGCATGGGGACAGGACGCGTGGGCAGGAAGAGCTGCACCGGGGTCATGAGGAGTGGCCCATTATATACTTTCAAGTTGGGAGGGGGTTAGGGATAGCGTAAGTCTCCAAGGAATTTTGGCAGCAAGGTTTCCAGGATCTTGAGGGGACTAGCTGTTGTTGGGAAAAGGTCATTTATTACCGTCTAATAAAACCTGAGTCGTGAGACCCTTCAGATGTATATCGGTGGGTCATATGCTTGGGGGATGATTGCCAACATGTATCTTGGGGTGGGTAGAGATAAAGGGAGTTTCCAAAGGAATTTTTATATGTTAAAGTACACTTACAGGGTCCTGGGGGTTGGGCTAAGATTGCCTTTTGCCCTTAGCAAAGTGTCAACATCGAGGCAGCTGAGTCCCTAGAGGAATGTCACTCTGCCTGTTTCAAGGACTTGTCAAGGGGTTGTAAGTAGTGAGGAAATTTAATAATTTTTCTTTTGCCTTTGTTTCCCACATTAAAGGGATATCTGTATAGGCTTTACCACTTTTATGCTCATCCAACACTACCTTCTGGTTATGATTACTTTCAAACAAATACATATTTTAAACAGTGAGACAAACCTGTGTACACATCTAGGCTTACCTCCTTACTGTCTTTGGATACTGTGTAAGTTATTTAACCTCTCTGAGCCTCAGATCCCTAGTTTTAAAACAAACAAGCTAATTCCTGACTTGTAAGATCCTGTAAGGATTAAGGGATACAATTTATGCAAAATGGTAACTCAGTGCCCAGCACCGAGTGGTTGCTTCAAGTATGATAGCTCTTCTAATGAAAGGGTGGAGCTCTGTGTTTGGCAGCAGTTGGGTCAGTGGCTGGAGAGAAAGAGTTTGCATTGAGTATAAAAGCCCATCGTAAAGACCGGGGCGGGTTCTGTCTACAAGATAGGGCATGATCATCCCCCGAGGGTCCTGCCTGAATCCCTTCTCCTTCCCTCTACTGCCACATTTCCACTTGCTCTTGCCAAGGCCAATGGAGATTGGGATCCAGCCTAAATAAAATTTGGGGATAGCAGTGAAACACCGGTGAGGAAAAGCAGTGCAATTATTAATTTATAAAAGATGAACTTGTTTGACGTGGGACTCTGCACAATTTGAATTGTTTTTTTGTCTGTTTTTCTAGAGTTTATGCTGGCAGAAGTGTTTAAGAGGGACAGTTTTGCTATTATCTTAATTGTTTTAAGAGGAAAGGGGAAAATGAGAGGAGTACGAGCATAGTAGTCAACAGTATTGTTACTGACGTGGGAGAGAAGTGGCCTGCTGGCAGGTGCTCTTGGAAGGAAAAGGGCATCCACAGAAACGCACTCATAATTATATAAATGCATGCTCACTACCCGCCACACGTTCTACATGGGGCCCAAAAAACATCCACATGGGTAGCGATAACACTGCTGAGATACATGATTTAATAAGAGAGTCAGTGTAATTGCAGTCAATATCTCAAATGTGACATTCTAAGAGGAGCACAATTGGGAGAGAGAAGGGTTTAAAATGGATTAAAATTTAAACAATTCCCAATCAAATGAAAATGTTCTGGGAATAGTGCCAGAGCGTATTGTTGAATTGGTTTTAATATAAGCATTCTAAATTTTTTTAAGCATTCTAAATTTAACCAGCTGAAATTATTTGCATTTTTCTTGAAATTATATATGTGGATATGTTGTATGGATATTTAAAATACAATATTTATTCTTTAAAAAAACAAAAACAAAGCTTGTTCTTGATGGCTGAGGTGTCAGAGCATATGTTCAGAATATAGAATTACTGAATTTCAAGATGGGATGGAATCTTGGAGGTCAGTGAATACAATTTCTTGTTGATAGAAAATGCATCTGAGGAGACTGAGGCTTCGAACCAGCAACTGAGTAGCTAAGACAGGCCTGGAACCCAGCTCTGGTCATGCCCAAGTCCATGACACCCTGCTGCCTTTTCAAAAAAACACTGAATGGCTGGTTGCTGAAAAGCTACTAGCAGGACCCCTGGGAAAAACTTGTGAACTGCCAAAGAGGTGGTGTATGAAAACAATGAGGATAAAAAGTAAAAGTTTGAAATTCTAGCAAAATAAAGGAGGAGCTAGGAGGTCAGAGAATAAATTACATACCTCCTTTCTAATCTCAGGTGGCCAGGTCCTCTTCTACTCTGAAAACCAACAAATTAAGCCTTTGTCCCTGATTGCTTGAATCAGTTGTTCACCAGGAACCAAGCCGTGCACATGTGGGTGTGTGTGAATGTGTCCATAAATGCGTGAGGGTGTTAAAACGTGTACCACGTCTCTGTAGGAGTGTGTGCGGATGTGTGTGCCTGTGCAGAGGGCTCAGAAGAAAAAGGGACTGGCTTTCTTCGCCCAGTGCACATGCTGAATGTGTAGCCAGAGGCATTCCAAAGTGGCTCTTGTTTAAAAACAAAAAAATCTGAAGATAGGAACCAAAATAAGAGGAAAATGTAGTGGCGGATGTCCTACCTGTATTATTCAAAGTCGTTCTGACCTTTGGCAATAGGGATGAGGCTTTAGCTTGCTTTTATGTATCTGCTAGTACCTAGTGTGATGCCTTGTTATGCTTGGTCACATACGTTAAATGTATTCTTTGCATTACTGTGCTCCTATATTATGAAAGTCCACAATTATAAGTGTTGGCCTTTTATTTCACTCATTGGTTTGATCACTAGGTAGCACTTTCAATTTCCAACTAAAATCCCTCAGTTTTGGGAAATTTACTTTTTTTAAAATCCCCTTGTCTTCAGGCTTCTGATTTGTCTTTCTGGAACTCTTACTAGCTGGTGAATTGCCTGTGTTCATCTGTTACTTGTTTCTCCTTTTCCTCATTTCCATCATTTCCCCCGTATATTTTGTGAGCAACTTCAACTTTGTTTTATTGTATATTTTGAATATTTTATTTCTAACATCCTATTATTTCGATGACAGTTTTTTAAAATTTAGTTTTATTTCTTTTTTCTCTAAAGTTTTTTCTTTAGGGATCTTCTCTTCAATCTCTGAGAATATTCAGTACAGTTTATTCAAGTTTTCTCTGCTGTCTGCCTTGTCTGCAATCTCTGCTTTTATTTGTTAGAGGGTTTTCCTCAACGTCAGATGATCTTTGGCTATCTGTTCATATTTGAGAGTAAGGCAGTAAAAAGCTGACTGGAAGCTTTGTGTGTGTGTGTGTGTGTGTGTGTGTGTGTGTGTGTGTGTGTCTGTTGTATCAAAGACAGAGTTTATTCAGTAATGGGCTTCAAAATAGTGGGCTCGGCTTGGTCTGTTTCACTGAATTTGTTTCATCAGAAGGCTTTGTTTTTTCTTCTTCTTTTTGATATCATTACTTTTCTCAGAGAGGAATCCTCCAGTGTAATATCTGAGGAATACATAAGGCTGGCTTTCATTGTTCTCAGTGCAAAGTGGGAGAAAGGGGTTTGCAAGTCATCCCTTCATATTAACTTTCACTTGATCATCCCATTTTCACCTTGTCTTGGTCCATTCAGGCTCTATAACAAAAATACGATAGACTGGGTGGCTTAAATAACATTTATTTCTCACAGTCTAGAGGCTGGGAAGTCCAGGATCAAAGCCCTGCCAGATCTGGTGTCTGGTGAGGGCTCATTTTCTGGCTTATAGATAGCTACCTTCTTGCTGTATCCTCATGATGGGGGTAGAGTGGATGAGAGAGGGAAAAGGAGAGAGAGACAGGGAGGGGCAGGGAAAGAGAAAGAGGGAGGGAAGGAGAGAGCAGGGAGCAAGGGGTGGGGAGAGAGAGGAGGGAGGGAGAGAGGGGCTGCATCTCTTATCTCTTTTTAGAAGGGCACTAATTCCATTCATAAGGGCTCTACTCTCATGATCTATTACCTCAGAAAGGCCCCACCCCCAAATACTAGCACAATGGGGATCAGGCTTCAACATATGAATGTGAAGGTAATACAAACATTCAGTCCATAGCACACCCTCAGCTGTGTTTAGTGTCCCTGAGTAATCTGCTTCAGCTTCTCCATAGAATACTTCTATGACTTTTATGGTGGAAGAAGCTGGAAGATCAGTCACTCAGCTGCATGCAGTGGGTATAAGGAAAGAGATTGGGAGGTCTGATGGGTTTGGTCTACTCATCTCTTTTTTGAGCCACCTAATGCCTCCCAACTCCTGGGACTTCCTGGGGTTCTGTTCAGTTAATCAGCTGACATTCTAAGACCACCTCCATGCAGTGGCATCTTGGCATTTCTTTTCCTTCTCTGATGTGCTATATCAGTCTCAACTCACCTATTTCCAGATTTCAAAATTTTGCTGGTTGTCTTTTCTCCGACTTTCTTTTCCTTGGGCTCTCCACCCTTTGCCATGCCCTTAAAATATCATAACTATACTTTCAGTAAAGTGTAGTTAAGGAATAGAATAAATGTGCCTTCAGTCAGCCATATTTTACTGGAATAGATCCCTAAAATACAAAGTCTGTGGCAGGTGCATGAATATATTTGAAGTTATTGATACATATTGATTGGCATTTAAAAAAATTTTTAATTATTTTAAAAAATTTTTTAAAGAAATTTTTTTAAAAAGATTTTATTTACTTATTTGACAGAGAGTGAGACAGCGAGAGAGGGAACACAAGCAGGGGGAGTGGGAGCAGGAGAAGCAGGCTTTGCGCCGAGCAGGGAGCCCGATGCGGGACTCGATCCTAGGACCTTGGGATGATGACCTGAGCCAAAGGCAGACGCTTAACCAACTGAGCCACCCAGGTGTCCCAAAGAATTTTTAAATTATTTTTAACAGCTTCATTAGAGAATAATTGATGTCTACTGAACTGCACACAAAGTGCACAATTTTATTCCTTTTGATATCTGTATATGCCTATGAAATTATCATTATAATAATAAAAATATCCAACACCCCCAAAAGTTTCATTATATCCCTAGTGCATTATATCTATAGATCATATTGGGGAGAATTGACATCTTAACAATATTGAGTCATCTGACCCTTAAACATGGTATATCTCTCCATTTATTTAGATCTTTTAAAATTTCTCTCAGTAATGTTTTGAAGTTTGTAACGTATACATCTTGTACATTTTTTGGTCAGATTTATCCCTATGTATATCATATTTACTTATAGTAATTGTCATGTTTACTTATAACATTGTAACTGGTGTTCAAAAAATTTTAATTTCTTATTGTTCATTTCTAGTATATAGAAATATAACTGATTTTCAATTTTGAAATGTATCCTACAGCATTGTTAAACTGACTTATTTATTCTGATAATTTTTTTGCACATTCCATAGGATTTTCTGTATGAGAGTTTATGTTGTCTGAGGATAAAAAAGTATTTACTTCTTTTTTTTCCCAATCTGGATATATGTTATTTCTTTATCTTGCCTAATTACATTGGTCAGAATCTCCAGCCCAACATTGAATGGCGGTAGTGAGAGTGGGCATTCTTGTCTTGCTCCCTGATTTGAAAAGGAAAGTCTTTCAACTTTACCTGTGATATTAGCTAAAAGCTTTCCACAGATGCACTTTATCAAATTGAGGGAATTCCTTTTAGTTATGACTTTTTTAAGAGTTAAAAAACTTTTTAATCAGGAATGAATGTTGAACTTAGTAAAATGCTATTTTTGTGGCAATAGAGTTGATTTTTTTTTTTTTTTAGTTTATTAGGATGGTAAATTAAGTTAATTTTCATATTTTAAAACTGCTTTGCATTCCAGGGATAAACCCACTTGGATATAATGTGTTACCTTTTTTTTTTTTTTAAATATATTGTTGCAATCTACTTGCTAAAGTTTTGCTTAGAAAGTGTGCATTTATTTTCATGAGGGATATTGATCTGTAGTTTCTTGTAATGTATTTGGCTTGATTGGATTTCAGAGTAACACTGGCCTTATGACTTGAATTAGGAAGCATTCCTTTCTTTTCAATTTTCTGGAAAAAACTGTGTAGAATTGGAATTATTTCTTCTTAAATGTTTGTCTATCACCAGTGTAGCCACTGGGGCCTGAAATTCTCTTTGTGGGAAGGTTTTTAACTATAAATTTAATTTATTTAATAGATAAAGGATTATTCCAGTTATCTATTTTTTCTTTTCCTTAAGATTTTATTTTAAGTAATCTCTACACCCTCTGAGGGGTTGAACCCACAACTCTGAGATGGAGTCACATGCTCTCCTGACTGAGCCAGCCAGATGTCCCTAGTTACCTATTGTTTTTTGAGTGAGCTTTTATCATTTTGACTATTAAAGAAATTGTTAATTTCATTTAAGTTGTTGAATTTATAGGTGTAAATCTATTAATAATATCTTTATAGTAGTTCCTATTATATTTTTTTGTAGAGCAGTTTTAGGTTTATAACAAAATTGGGAGGAAGGCACAGAGATTTTCTTTATACCCCCTCCCCCCATCCACCACTCATAGCCTCCCCTACTATCAACATCACTCACTGGAGTGACACATTTATTACCAAGGATGAACCTACATTGACACATTGAAATCATCCAAAGTTCGTAATTTACTTTAGGGTTCACTGTTGGTGTTGTATGTTCTATGGGTTTGACATAGATACATAGGTATAATGACAGATACTTCATGCACTGCCTTAAAACTCCTCTGTGCTCTGCCTATTCCTCCCCTTACCCAATCCCTCACAACCACTGATTTTTTATTGTCTCTGTAGTTTTGCCTTTTCCAGAATATCCTACAGTTGGAATTATACAGTACATAGCCTTTTCAGATAGCCTTCTTTCATTTAATAAAGTGCATTTAAGTTTCTTCCATGGTAGCTTATTTCTTTTTACTGCTACACAGTATTCCATTATCTGGATGTACCACAGTTTTTTGTTTTGTTTTATTTTATTTTGTTTTTTTGTTTTTAATTTAAATTCAATTAGCCAACATATAGTACATCATTAGTTTTTGATGTAGTGTTCAATGATTCATTAGTTGTATATAACACCCAGTGCTCATCATATCACGTGCCCTCCTTAATGCCCATCACCCAGTTACCCCATCCCCCCACCCACCTCCCCTTTGGCAACCCTCAGTTTGTTTCCCAGAGTCAAGAGTCTGTCATGGTTTGTCTCGCTCTCTAATTTCTTCCCATTCAGGCTTCCCTCCCTTCCTCTATGATCCTCTGCGCTGTTTCTTTATGTTCCACATATGAGTGAAACCATATGATAATTGTCTTTCTCTGATTGACTTATTTCACTTAGCATAATCTCCTCCAGTCCCAACCATGTCGATGTAAATGGTAGGTATTCTGGATGTACAACAGTTTATCCATTTACCTACTGAAGGACATACTGGTTGCTTCCAAGTCTTGGCAATTATGAATAAAGCTATCATAAACATTCATGTGCAGGTTTTTGTGTGGGCATACATTTTCAACTTCTTTGGGTGAATACCAAGAAGCTGGGTTGTATGATAAGATTATGTTTAGTAGTTTTTTTTTTTAAGATTTTATTTATTCATTTGACAGAGAGAGAGATAGCGAGAGAGGGAACACAAGCAGGGGGAGTGGGAGAGGGAGAAGCAGGCTTCCCGCGGAGCAGGGAGCCCGATGTGGGGCTCGATCCCAGGACCCCGGGATCATGACCTGAGCCGAAGGCAGATGCTTAACGACTGAGCCACCCAGGCACCCCAACGTTTAGTAGTTTTAAGAAACTGAAACTGTCTTCCAAAGTGGCCATACCATTTTTCATTCCTACCAATAATGAATGAGAATTGGTGTTGTCAGTGTTCTATATCTGGGCCATTCTAATAGGTGTGTAGTGGTATCTCATTGTTTTAATTTGCATTTCCTCAATGACATGTGATGTGAAGCATCTTTGTAAGAACCAGCTTTTGATTTCATTAATTTTCTCTCCTGATTTTCTGGATTTTTAAAAAATTTTATTGATTTCTGCTTTGATCTTTATTATTTCCTTTCTTCTTACTTTGGATTTTGTTTGTTGTTCTTTTCCTAGGTTCTTTTTTTTAAAGATTTTAAAAAAATCTTTAAGTAATCTCTATGTCCAGTGCAGGGCCCAAACTCACAACCTGGAGATCAAGAGGTGCATGCTTTATTGACTGAGCCAGCTAGGCACCCCTCTTTTTTTAGGCTCTTAAGGTGAAAGCTGAGTTCACTGATTCAAGATCATTCTTCTTTTCTAATCCAGGCATTTAATGCTGAAAACTTTCCCCAAAGTACTGTTTTGGAGACATATCACAAATTTTAATTTTGATTTCTCCCTTCACTATTTTTTAAACATATTAAGTTTCTTAGGCATTTTAAAGCACAATATCTTGAATTTGTTTAACACTTTACATTTTCCAGGTTTAAAAATTTTTTTTACCTCATTTTATTTCAGGTTAAGTTAAAGCAAGCCCTTAATACATTCTCTGTTGAGCAGTCAGTTATTTAGCAAATATTTGGTGAATGCCATACTTTGTGCCAGGTACTGGGGATATGCTAGCAAAGAAATAATGTCCCCTCTGTCAAGAAGTTTATTTATTTTTTTTAGTGGAATAAGAATTTTAAAGATGAGATGTGGAGACAAAACGAAGTTAAGTGTTTCGCTGAAGATCACACACCTACACATGGTAAACCCTAATCTTTCAACCACAATTTCATGGTCTCTTGGTTTCTTTTTTTTTAATTTAATTTAATTTTATTATGTTATGTTAATCACCATACATTACATCATTAGTTTTTGATGTAGTGTTCCATGATTCATTGTTTGCCTATAACACCCAGTGCTCCATGCAGAACATGCCCTCTTTAATACCCATCACCAGGCGAATCCATCCCCCCACCCCCCTCCCCTCTAGAACTTTCAGTTTGTTTCTCAGAGTCCATAGTCTCTCATGGTTCATCTCCCCCTCCAATTTCTTTTTTTTCTTTTTTTTTTTTAGGTTTTATGGTTTTATTAACACAAATATGATGTGCACAACAAGCTGTCTATTCATTTTCTTCGCTGCACAGCCTGGCGTTGGGATTGGTGACTCTGATTGCCAGCTGGGCTGCTCTTTCCACAATAGCTTTGCGGTTCTTGGAGGAGACATTGTGAGCAATCTCTGCACAGTAAGATTTGTTGCACATCAGCAGCACTTCAAGCTCCTTAACGTTGTGGACTAGGAACTTCCCGAAGCCACTGGGCAACATGTGCTTTGTTTTCTTGTTGCTCCCGTAACCAATGTTGGGCATCAAGATCTGGCCCTTGAATCTTCTGCGCACCCTATTGTCAAAGCCTCTGGGTTTCCACCAGTTGCGCTTAATTTTGACATAGCGGTCTGACTGGTGCCGGATGAACTTCTTGGTCCTCTTTTTAACAATCTTGAGCTTCACCAGAGGTCTGAGGGCAGCCATGATGCCCAGTAACAGATGGCGGCCACCTCCACAGGCAGCGCCGAGAAAAAAAGCTCCCCCTCCAATTTCTTATACCATTAACGCTTATACCATAACACTTCAGAACTTTTTTCATTAAATATAAAAACAGAAAGGTATCAATACAATATATGAGTTTTATTAAAGCCAAGTAGAATAAAGAACCCTCAATAAAACTACAGACTATAGTTTGCTCATGCTGGTGTAAAATTAACTAAGTCTTTAATCATAGATTCAATGAAACAAGATGTACATAATGTTAATACTACTGATTGGGAAGAGGAGAACTATTCTATCAACACACATTCATTTTGGGCAAATAGCTTCATTTTCTGGTTTTCAGCTTCCACATTGAAAAACCTGCAGTTAGGTCAACAGATCTTTCATTTTGCTTCTTTTAGTTACTAAATTCAAATTTTAAATATTTGTTGAGTATTCACTGCAGTGCTCTATTAGGAATTCAAAGTAAGGTAAGACACAATACCTATACCATAACAGTCCAGTTTAGGAGGCAATACACAAGGGGGTATTTTAAATACCAATATGAGTGACACAGGCAATAATGATCTGGAACAACTGGGGATGATTTTGTCTCTCTAGGGAACATTTGACATTTCTGGAGATGCTTTACTTGTCCTGACTAGGGGGATGGTGACTCCTATTGCTAGAGTCACCAGTAGAGTGGAAGCCAAGAATGCTCCTAAACATTCTGCAGAGTACAGGACAGCCTCCCCCACAAAACTTATGTAGACAGTATTAATAGCATTGAGATTGAGAAATGGCTCTAGCAATTTAGAGGGAAAACCATCGTGGGAAGGAAAGATAGGAAAGTTTCACCAAGGAACTGTGTTTTTCCATGAACTTCTAACGTGGTTACATCTGGAGAAACACAGCATAAACAAGGTTGTGGAGAAGGGAATCAGCGTTGTTTATTTGGGGAACAGTGAAAAACCCGGTGCAGCTGGAGTGGGGGGCTCACATATCAGATAGAAAGTTAGATCGGTGTCGTATTGCGGAGAACCTCAAATGGCAGGATGAAAACTTACTTTATTTATTAGACAATGGGGAGCCATTCAATGGGCATACTTGAGTAAGCATTGTTTTAGTTAGATGAGTCTGGCTGAGGCCCTATTGTAGTAGAGAGACTGAGAGACAATCAGGAGGTTATAACAGTCCAGGCTTGAGGTATTGAGTATTAATTCAAGCAGAACTTGACTGACCCATGATGCTTATACCACATGTCCTAATCTAAATTCAATTATAGATTAGGGTAAAGCCATTCAGTGGCAGTAGTGCCAAATCATGTTTTCACACAAGCGTATAAACAATCAGTTCTTGTTTGTAAGTGATGTGGACTTTTTATACTATGCAATTTTCCTCATGTGTTTATATCCAGTGTGTTAAAAAATTGTGATTGTATCTCACAAACTGAAGTGATGAAAACTTTCATTTGAGAACATTAACTTTTATCATTTATTTAATTTTGGGTTCTTTCTGTCCCTGGTCCCTATGTCCCTTCCAGAGTAATGTCCTCTAAACTCTGGGTTCTCTAAATCAGTGCACGAATACATCACTTTGTAAGTTTGCCCCCACGTTGGTTTCCACTTGCTTAGGTAAAAAATAACTACCAAAAGGTTTATTCCTCAGGCTTTCAGTGGGAAGTGAGGTGAAAATATTAAGAAATTTCTCAATGTGTTTAAGTTTCATTATTGACTTTATATCAATAAGGTCAATGCAAGCAACAAATTTTCCTCCTTCTTTCTTTTGTTTCCCACTGCTCTGATTCAATAACTAACCCTAGTTACATTAGTGTAATTAATGCATTCGAACTTAGATTTGGGAAAGAAAGTTGTTCCTTTGAAGTCTGGAAGGAGCAGTCGTATGACCATCACTGCAGAAGTAAATTGCTCTACTCAGTTGTCATAATCACTTTGTTATATGCTGTTTGTAGCAGGACCTCAGTAAATATCAAAGGTGTGAATGAACAGATAAATGGATGAAAGGTACCTAACAGAGCATAGTAAAGATCCTGGAATTGATTTCTGACTTTGTCAACTATTAGCTTTTAGGATTTTTTTAAAATCAAAAGAAAAACAACAACAAATTCTTCTTCTTCCTCTCCTCCTCCTTCTCTTTCTCCTTCTTCTTCTTCCTATTAGACAGGAACTTCTAGGAAATTTTAATTTAGAAAGTGAGCTGCTTTCAAATACTGTTTTAGTGATACTCATGACTGATTTAGATAGGTTTATTTTTTTAATGCTTCAAGTTTTTATTTAGATTCTAGTTAGTTAACATATAGTGTAGTTATTAGTTTCTGGAGAAGAATTTAGTGATTCATTACTGATTTAGATATAAGTTTAAATCACAGAAGAAAATTGAAAATAACTGACTCAGTCTTTTGAATTGAAATTCTCTTTCATGATGAATGTGCCTTTTAGACAGTTAAATAAACTATGAAATAACTTTTCTATGAAGAAAATATTAAAATGATTTATGTAACTAACCATGTTCTTGGTCTGTAAACTAGCTCAAATACAGCCACTTCCTGGTGATCATTCTTCTGGTAAGAAAATCCAATCCAGTAGGTCATTCTTTTGATGAAAACAGTCTTACTCTGTGAGAGACATTGTGCCAGGGAGGAGGAAGAGAGAACCTTTCACCAAAAACCTGAGGAAAGACAAGGGAGGAGACACAGATGTCAATGCATGTCTACACTGAAACATTACCACTGGAGCTAGCTCATTTGACAACGCCACTCAGAATATTCCCTTATTTGGTTTCCACGTGCATAGAATGCTCCAAATTACCTCATAAAAGAGATAAACTTAATGAGCAAATAATTTCTTTTGCAACAAGAAGTATTGGAAGTGAAAATAGACTCAGAATGCACTTGTCTGTGATCACTCAGAACAGCATTAAAGTTGAAGCAAAGATTTCCTTAGATTATTGCTGCAGGTAACTGGGAAGATCTGGAGCTGCTCTTGGGTATAATGATACCATCACCTTTGTTTTTAAAGATTTATTTATTTATTTGAGAAAGATAGAGAGAGAGAGAGTGTGTACACGAGTGGGGGGAGGGGAAGAGGGAGAGAGAGAGGGCAAGCAGACTCCCTGCTGAGTGGGGAGCCAGTTGTGGGCTCGATCTCAGGACCCTGAGATCCTAACCTGAGCCAAAACTGAGTCAGATGCTTAACCAATTGAGCCACCCAAATGCCCCAATACCATCACCTTTGATCACACAAGACCATTTTTTAGGGCAGCTTCCTGATAGAGATTGCCTGCCTCTCATCCAGCAATGTTAGGAGCTTGCTTCCTAGGGCAGCTAGTGTTGCCTGGCTCATGCTAATCACTGTCTACTATCTTGCCACTGTAGGCCTTGACTTGAGGCCACATTTTTTAAAGGTTATATTGTAGATGTCTGATAAGCTGCCTCAAAATTTCTAAGATGGAGGGAAATTTTAAATCAAAATAATCACTTTTAAAGTTATCTGAGGCATCTGTTTTGAACTATGGTCTATCTTGCAGGATTTGATTTAGGAAGCACAGCTGTAACTAGACCACAGTGGAGATTCTTCAGGATGGTTTGATATTCCTAAACAGAAATACAAGGCTCGAATGAAGGTATGTCCACTTGCAAATGCTCCTAGAATGACTCTGCTTCTCTTGGACACACAAAGGCTCCAAGTTTTCACATTTGGTAAAAATAGTTGCTAATAAAGAGAGAAATGAGGTTGCTGCTTCTCCATCACATAGGATTATGATAATTAATCTTGGAGGTATGTGGCTTTTTTACTGAAGAAATTTCATGGCAAGACTTTTGGCCGTATGAAAATAGGCTTAGAACTTAGTCTGGAGTAGAGAATAAAACAAATGTGAGCTAAACTATGCTACATGATTAAGTAAAGAGGAAGATGGGGATTCTAATATGGGGTCTGGAAGGGGTGATAGGTTGAAGGGGTCTAGAAATAGATAGCAGAAAGG
Organism: Eumetopias jubatus; assembly: GCF_037043125.1. NCBI lineage: Eukaryota > Metazoa > Chordata > Mammalia > Carnivora > Otariidae > Eumetopias > Eumetopias jubatus. The sequence continues at coordinate 40,556,793 of NW_028274807.1, forward strand.
AGACAAGTATTAGGACAGAAGGTGGGAAGGGGACCCAGGAGATTTTATTGGACAAGGGCAAAAACACAAGTGACTATGGAGAAATTCCCCACGGTGGTGATAACAAAGGAATTTCCAAAGAAAAATGTCTAAATATTCATCTTAATTTCTTATTTGGTCCTGTGCCATAATCTCCCTCATTTATTCCCATACCTTTAGTAAAATAGATGCAATAGCCTTGAGTTGATAGTGCTCTTGGAAATGCAGGAGGAGAAGCTCTATCCCATTTGGGCTGTGTACCAAAGATGGAAGCTGCAGTGTGCATGACAGTGGGGTGGGAGATAAGGACCTAAATCTGGCTTAAAAATTTGAAGCTGGAGTCAGTAGTCTAAGGAATATTATAGAGATGCTGAGTATTCTACTGTACTATGCTCATGGGGCTCAAGGATTTTAAAATTTACTTTTTATTATTTTTAAAGGCTTTTTTTTTTTTTAATAGCAGTTTCAGGGTTATAACAAAAGTGAGAGACAAGTCCAGAGATTTCTCATACACCCTCTACCCTCACACATGCCTGGCCTCCCCCATTATCAACATTCCCCACCAAAGTGGAGCATTGGTTACTAAGGATGAACCTATGCTGAGAGATCACAGTCACCCAAAGTCCACAGTGTACCTTAGGGTTCACTCTTAGTATTGTACATTCAGTGGGTTTGGACAAAAGTATAGGGACATGTATCCATCATTATAATATCCTACAGGAACATTCACTGTCCTAAAGTCCTCTATGCTCAACCTATTCATCCTTCCCTTTCTTCCCATGCTGGACTCTTGGTATTTTATGCAGATACTAAAAAAAAAATGACGACTGTTGAAGACTGGAAAATTTAAGGAAACTTCCTTATAGTAGAAATAAGCCCAAGAGAAGAGGGGAGAAGGGAAAAGGAAATAATGAGTCCCCAGTTCATGGCATTTTAGTCTTATTTCATATAGGTTATGAAATATTTAATATTTCATATAGGTTAAATGAAATTAAAACAAAGCCAGGCACAGCCTTGAGAAAAGAAAATGAAAAAAAACCAAAACAAAACCCAAACCCCCCAAAAAACAAACTAGCAAGCATTCAGAAGACAAAGTGATGCTGGTTAAAAATGTGATGAGTCTCTGCACTTGAACTCTGTCAAAGGGGTTGTATAACAATTCAGGCTTTCATTTAGCACCATCTGGCAAAGCTGCATCTTCTCCCTCAAGGCCTGGGACCTTTCTCAATCTTCTGGTTTTACTGCCCCCTAAGGATATGCCTGAGTGGAATGCACCCTGACAATAATGATGCTCTTGATATTTTTTCTGAAGACGGAGGGGAGGGTTAAAGAGGCAGTCACACACAGTGGCTCATCAGCCAGTGTTCCAGAGAAAGGGGACATTCTTATAGGAGTGGGAAGTGTAGAAGACAAACTGGACCAATGTCCTTAGTATTTCTAAAAGGAGTCTGAACACTAGGGGGGGGATTTAAGTGGACAATTTAAATGTGCATTATCCATTTATGTTGGCTTTATTGGGTATCAGTTAATAAGGCCTGGTCTTCAAGAAGACACCTGACAATACAGCCCTCCAACTTTAGAAGATTAAAGTTATTCTGGAAGGAAAACAAACATGAGGCTTTACGTATGACCTGGAAAATTAAATTCCCTGGGCTTTAGTTTCCTTATCAAGAGATTGGAAGAAAAGATCTTCTAATGCATCCAGTTAAAAGATTTTATGATTTGATAATGTTAATCAAACAGAATTTATTAACACTGAGTGCTAATTAAATTCAAGGCACTCTGAAAAATTCTAGGGATACAGGAGTTTAAGACTGATCTTTGTCTTCAAGAATCATAAAAGTAATTGGAAAAACAAGATACAGGAGTAAATGAAAAAGTATAAATCCCATTTCACAAACTCAACTGTACAAAAAATAAGGCAACTTTTTGTTTCCGAAAAAGTAAATTTAATATGAGAAAATTGATCTCAGTTACTGAAGGAGTTCCCTATCCTTCTCCAGAGTTGTGCCACACACAATTGTGGGGGTCTTTACATGTTCAGCTGGGGGAGACTCTGGCATGCAGTTATCAGGTCAGACGTTTAATGGTTAAGAAATTCAGGGTTCCACAGTGCATGGCTTCCTCAGATCCTGTGCTGGTTCACTGCTTCCTTGTCATGTTTGGGACATGGGAAACTCCTCCAAAGCTGCCTGTGCCCATCTGTGACATCTACCACCCAGGCAACACTTTCCGGGTTTTTGAGTTTTTGCCAGGTGCCTTCAGGGACCTGTGCGCTCTGAAGAACTGTGGATGTTGCCTTGATCTCCTTGCTCAGGATATATCCTTAGTCTGGGGTTGAATCATTTTCCCTTCATGCTTCTTCAAAGCTCTTCTGTTTATGTTTGTGAACTCTCTAAGTTGTCCATTGGGTTTTGGTTTCTGAAATTCCAAAGTAAGAAAAACATTCAAACTACTTAGTCTGCCTCCCCTGAAGCAATGAGTCATAGAGGCTCTTGTCCTCTTTAAATGGAGGGAAGAGAAAGGAGAAATATATTGAAAAAAATTAGTATCTTAAATAACTTTATTTGATTAATGACTAAAAGATGATAGAAAGTGTAAGAGAATGACCTTTTCTTTTTGGATGTGTTTTTAAATTTTGTTTTTTGGTAAGTGCATTTTCACCCTGCTTGATTATAGCATGTGTAGATTTTTGTAAGGCTCCTGGAGGAGGCCACTTGGAGGATCTGAGAAAGGGGAAAGAATTGACAGCCTTATCAAAGAGGGGCTAGAGGGCGCCTGGGTGGCTCGAGTCGGTTAAGCATCTGCCTTCGACTCAGGTCATGATCGGGGTCCTGGGATCAAGCCCCACCCCCATCGGGCTCCTTGCTCAGCGGGGAGCCTGCTTCTCCCTCTCCCTCTGCCTGCCACTCCCCCTGCTTGTTCTCTCTCTGTCAAACAAATAAAATCTTTAAAGAAAAAAGGGCTAGGGATGTCAATCTTCTCTGCTTCACAAATTAACGGAAAATTAAAAGTATTTTTTACAGAGAGGAAGTCAGTGACAAAGCCGGATGAGGGTGGGTAGTTTAAGAAATCTGCTGTCAGTGTTGAGTGCAGAAGAAGGGATGTAGGGGAAGCGAGCAGAGAATCACATAAGGAAAGAGACTTCTGGGAAATGGTGCTCCCTGTCTAAGGCAGTGTAATCACTAGATTCTAAAATATAGGTTCTCAACATGAGCTTCAGGGGTCTGTGAGTGCCTGGAGAGAGCTTGTAATATTCTCTTTGTAAGTGTTTGGTTTCTCTTAGGATCTGATAAGTGAATATGTTTGACTTTTGGGAGGAAGTTTGGTAGGGAATCGTCAAAATCATGGTGCCTTGCCAAAGGTTTGTAAAAGGGTTTTCTCAAGGCACAGAAGGTTGAACTTGGGTTTTTATGTGGGAGTAGTTGCCCAGATGAAAGGGCAGTCTGACATCAAAGGGAGCGTCGAGGTGGCCCAGTACCCAGAGAGATGACCCGCACAAAGGCTCTAGTGTGAATACTGTTCAAATTGGGTTTATGGCATCTGGGGTAGACGGGAGTTGGTGAGGACAAGAACCAAGGGCCTGTATGCCCAGAAATTAAGCAAACCAAGCCAGTTTGTAGTTAGACCAAATTTGTGTGATGGTTTAAAAATGTGTACCGTGAATAGGACTGTTTCTATAATTTTGTCACTATGTTGTTGTTATTCCAATTTTGTTTTTCCTTTAGCATTTTAGGAGAGCCCCTTTTGAAAATTCCAGTTTATCTCAACTGAATTAGGGGATAAAAAAATTTCTCCCGCTTCTCCCTCTCTAAATTTGGAGAACAAAAGGGTCAGTGTGAGGGTCCCAGTTGCCCAGCAGAGCAGAGGTAGGAAGAAGCGGTGTAGCTGGGATCACACTTGAGGTGTTTCTGAACTAAAGACGGGGCGTACTCAATGCTGAACGTGTAGTTCTTTAACTCGAACCCTGTAGAATGTCCTGGTTGGGAAAAATCGCTGTGGTTGGGTTTGCTGGAAAAGATTTCAGGAAATAGTTTTCATTTCAATTAGACCTTGAAATCTGGGTAAGAACTCAGAGAAATATGCTTAGGTATGAGCATGCCTTATCTCTATATATTTCAATTCATGAAACACAGTGTGTACTGGGAGCAGTCCTCTGAAGTCATTTTGCATATTCTGGATTCTCAGGCTTGGCTGCATGTGAATGAGGGAAGTGGGCAAGTTAACTTTCAAGGTTACCACTGTAAAGTTAGTTGACGGTGGAGTAAATGAAGATATATGGAATGTTCTACAGAAACTAATTTTTAGGAAATCTGAAAACCTGGATGAATCATCATTTCAATATCTCCTTATATGAGTTATGAGATGGGAGATAAATACTAGCAGGCAGCAAATTACTATGCCTTAACCCATGGCCAAGAGAACTCTGACCTTGCCTTTCATGTGCAGTGGGCAGGTAAGAAAAGCATTTGATTAAGTCGCAGATATATATCTGTAGGACTTCAACTGGGAAATTTTTCATTGAACTATAGATATAATAATGTTTAGATGGCTTGTTTAAGAAGTGAGGCTTTCATTTCACAAAGTCTGGCTTCTAGATCTTGCTCTCTTACCAACTAGCACTGTGACCTTGGGCAAGATACTTAATCTCTATGTATTTTCTCATTTTGAGAGTTAGATTATGTCAGGGGTCTCTGATCTTTCTCTGGGTAGGATCTACTTTTCTTTACATCCTCTAAAAGCTTGTGGCCTGATAACAAAACTCTGAATGCTATTTTGGTTCTGAAGATGGTTAACAAAGAACAGTTATTAACTTCATTTTATAACTTAATGTAACTTGTGGTATAAAATTCTAATCCTTCCATCTATGTTAAGGGCTCTAGCGTTAGGATTTAACATACGAATTTTGGGAGAACACAAACATTCAGACCATAGCAGAAGTGTTATATGAATATTAAAACGGTTTTGTTTAAAAAAAAGATTTTTTATTTATTTTTAATTTTTAAAAATATTTTATTTATTTATTTGAGAGAGAGTGCGAGAGCACAAGCAGGGGGAGAGGCAGGCAGAGGGAGAAGCGGGCTCCCTGCTTCAATGCGGGGCTCGATCCCAGGACCCTGAGATCATGACCTGAGCCAAAGGCAGCTGCTTAACCAACTGAGCCACCCACATGCCTCAAGATTTTTTATTTTTAAGTAATCTCTACACCCGACATGGGGCTCGAACTCACAACCCTGAGATCAAGAGTCACATGCTCCATCGACTGAGCTAGCCAGGAACCCCTCCCCCCATTTTTTTTAAATCTCCCTAAACCAGATTTAACTTTGTGGCCTCTGGGTTATGCCCTTTTTTTTTTTTTTTTTAAGATTTTATTTATTTGACAGGGAAAGACACAGTGAGAGAGGGAACACAAGCAGGGGGAGTGGGAGAGGGAGAAGCAGGCTTCCCGCAGAGCAGGGAGCCCGATGTGGGGCTCGATCCCAGGACCCTGGGATCATGACCTGAGCCAAAGGCAGACGCTTAACAACTGAGCCACCCAGGCGCCCCTGGGTTATGCCCTTTTTAATATTTCTGAATTTCTATCAGTGAAAGAATGAGGGTCTTTCTGTGATATCATTTCCTCTGAGTCTTAGCACACTAAACTGGCAGATAGCGTTCTGGGAAGAGAGGGGAACTGGCAGTCAGTGTACAGGATGGAAGCTTTCTATTTGCTCGAAATCTATTGATCTAGACTAATCAATGTCCTTCTTTTCTAGCATTAAAATATTAAAATTCAATATGAAAATTTAGAAATATTAATGCCTTTTTATTTTTTTAAGATTTTATTTATTTATTTGACAGAGAGAGAGAGAGCGTGCGTGAGAGTGAGCCAGCACAAGGGGGGGGGTGGGGAGCAGCAGAGGAAGAGGGAGAAGCAGGCTCTCCACTGAGCAGGGAGCCGGATTCGGGGCTCTGTCCCAGGACCCTGGGATCATGACCTGAGCTGAAGGCAGACGCTTAACCAACTGAGCCACACAGCTGCCCCATTAATGCTTTTTAAAAAAAAATTTTATTTATTTATTTACTTTAAAGTGAGGGGGGAGGGGCAAGGAGGGGGAGGGAGAGAGAGAGCATGGAGCGCTACGGGGCTCAATCCCAGCACTCTGAGATCAGACCTAAGCCTAAACCAAGAGTTGGACATTCAGCCTACTGGGCCACCCAGGCGCCCTTTGATGCCTTTTTGAAAACGATGTCTAAATTTCTGAGCTAGAATGGAAACACAGAGTAAGGGGAATAGGTTATAATTCATCTTATGAGGAGAGCTGAAGTTCTCGGTGCTTGATGAGGCCAAACATCAAGGACTCATGTTTCCATACATGTATCTTATATCAGCATAGAACTCTGCATGAGTCCCAGTATTAGTGGATAGGGGCAGGGATTCTCATCCTATCTTGTTCCTTCAGGGATGTTATAAGCACTACTATAAAAAGTACTGATTTTTCTCTGGGCATGACACCTGCTGACATAGGACTTCAGTGTTTGCTTTATGTATGAGGAATTTGGTAGGTAAGTTTTAAATGATATTAAGTAACAAGGAAGTTCTAGAGTTTTACATGTGGAGGGAATCTTAAGATTTTTGCCCAGTGTTTCCACTTCAGGCATACTTCTCTGTCCACTAATTAAAAAAATTAGATGTAGTTAGGAACATAACCTAAACTTTTTAATAAAAGTGGCATTTTGTCACATTCTTATATATTTCTGCCTGACTTTAAAAACCATGTGGATTAGCTCTGAGAGAAGGGTGTATAGAAATCACTACCTTTGCCACATTTAACTCTAAGCTTCTGAAATTAGATTCCTCAATCTAGTGAGAATTCATAGCCTTGATTATAACAATTGAAGTCACACGATCATTTCATAATTATTACATATTTATAGTGTGCAGATTTTTTGATATTTATAGTTTTAATTTGATAGCAGACACATAGTTTCCACGCTGCAAATGGTTATTAAAATCGTGGGAATCATGGAAATTAGATTTATTTGGACTTCTGTGGCTGCCTGAATTCCAAAGATAAATGCCAGATTATTTTTTTATTGCCAGATCCCATACTTAAGGAAACCATGAAGAACTTGGAATTTCCTAAATAACTGTCACAAAGATACAGTTCAATTTAGACTCCCCAAAATGCATTATTATGCAGTTTCCTTCTACCCCGCCCCCAAACACTGCCTTGCCTTCCTTTTCCTCCAACCCCCAGTACTCCTGCATGCTGTTCAGATTCTACTGACTTCATATTTAACATAAAATTCTGAAAATATTATGGCTATGGATTACTAGTTTTATAATTAAATCAAAAGTCATAGCTAAATTTAATCGTCTTAATAGTTTTTATTTGTTTGGGCTAGATTCTTAAGGAAGAATTTCAAGCTGCATCTGTCAATAAGTATTTATAAATCACTTGTTATAGGTTCAAAATAGTCCTTAGATTGGCAGGCATGTAATAAACTCTCAGGCATTATTTTTATTTTCAAAGGACTGATAGTGGCAGGTATTATAAACAATTTAAAAGAAAGATTGAAGTTAAAAAAACTCTTAGGAGACTATTGTGGGAAAGATGAGCTGTGGATAATAGCATTCCTATTAGTTTGGTACATTGACAAGAGGAATATAGACCAAGGAATCTGAGATACACTGATGGCTACTAGTGAGTTCTGGAAGTCAAAAGAGACAGATGACTGGGATTAAGAGTTCACAGAACAGACATTAATTTATCTGGACAGTGACTGATCCTAATCCAAAGTTTAAAAATATCCCAGGATACTTCTGAAAGAAATATATCTATTAACTGTTCTTCATTTTGCAGATTGCTGTCCATGTAAACATGACTGACTCCTTTTCCCTGAAGATTTTCATTCTTTATTCATGTTATTTATGTCTATGGCATGCATGATGCATGTCAGCCTCATTTACATATTTAATAAGTCATTAGTAGGAAATCATATTCACTCTTCTTTTTTATAGGCTCCAACTTTCTGATTTATTTTTGACACAATTGTATTTTTCAGGGTATTTCTTCAGAGAATCTCAGATTTTAATCCACAAACGTGTGGTAGAATCAAGTCTCTGCCTTTGTCCTCATTGCTATATTCTTTCCAAATAATGGAGTTTTAGAATATATAAACATTAATTTCTGGTTGACCACTTTTCCAAGGTCATATTATTTTGCTTCAATTAATATTACATTTGAATATTTGCATATCCCATAGTGTCTTTGGATTAAATAGAAAACATGTGACTAATTCCATTGGTAGCCACATCACTGCTCTGGATACCTTATTAACATATAAATGATTCAGTTGAAAATGGAATGTATTCCCACTACATTTAGTCAGAATGTGGTAAAAGCCGCTTCATTAGTGTATTTCCCATGTATCTCTCTTGTTCCTCCCCATCTAACGTCCCTACCCTCTTTTTTTCTGATTCCTATTCTTGCCAGATCCTCACTGATAAATGTTAGCTTCTGCCCTGTGCTCAAAATTCTATTTTTTTCATTAACTTTTACAATAAAATAGAAAGAAACTTATGTAAATATTAGCCTGGCTTTTTCTTTAAGGAAACCAAATCTAATCCTAAGTAAATTGTCGCTAGTAAACCTTTCAGGAGAGGTCTCGATTTTGATTGGTTGTGCAGGCTATGAAATGAAGAAACTGCACAGAGAGTCAAGATAGTAATGCAGTCCTAAGGCTGGTTATGCTATGGACTTTGGCCTGGACTTGGGGGGAGGAGGGCCTCTGGAAGGTTTCTTGGAGAAATAACATCTAATTTGACCTGAAGAGCCAAAGGTAGCCTAAGAGATTAGGTGGTAGGAGATTGATAACAAAGGGAGGGAAATATTGTAGAGAGAAATCAAGTGATAATAAGTATGTCAGGGTGAGATAACTGAAGGTGATTCTGGGCATAGGGATAGAGGTCAGCCCAGACAGGTATGGAGAAACCAGCTTCAAAGGACCTTTTAATTAGCGGATAGGATTGGGTTTTATGGCATGAACCGCTGAAGCTAAACAACGTATCAACATAATTAAGTGTTGTTAAATTAATTAAACAGGGAGGCCAATAGACTGAGGTGGCCTATATAAGCAAACCAAAATCTAAGCCTATAAGTTCCTCAAGGTTATAAAATCAAAACACCAAGGACTACCAGTCACAAACAGCCAGCCAGGCTTTAAGCTATAGCCAATCCAATAATTTCCTTTCTTTTCTTCTACATTTTTCTCTGTATAAGTCTTTTCCCTGGAGCCTTTTGGCAGTGTTTCTAACCACTTCTGATTTGGGGCTGCCCAATTCTAATCAATTTTTGCTTAAATAAACTCTGAAAATTTTTAATATGCCTGAGTTTATCTTTTTTTTTTTTAAAGATTTATTTATTTGAGAGAGAGAGTGAGAGCACAGGCGGAAGTGGGGGAGGGGCCGAGGGCAAAAGAGAGGAAGAGAATTTCCAAGCAGACTCCCTGCTGAGCACTGAGCCTGACTTGCGGGCTCCATCCTTCCACCCTGAGATCATGACTGCCTCAAGTTATCTTTTAATAGTTCCTAAATAAGAATGCTATTTTAGTCTCAATAATGTGAGTATAGTGCTGTATTTTCTTTTAACAGCAAATGACTGTCTTTGACAGCATTTTGGAAGTTCAATAAATTAATCAGCCAGTATCAATCATTGGAATATAACTTTTTTAAAGCAAAAATTGCTTCTAAGGAAATTATCTTACTTTGGCATTTCTTAAAATCTCTAACAATGGCCCTGCATAGCTCCCCTGCTTTTAAACAACATCTAGTTTCGTTCTGAGGATGTGGCTGATGTGTAGTAAGTTCCTGTTAATTTAAATGGTATTTCTGACCTATTCACATCAAACCCCCCCAAAACATCTTTCAGGAATAATTGTCTCCTGACACGAGCAATATAATTAAGGGAAAGGAATTTTCCGTAAGTATTTTTATATTTTGATATGAAGCATCAGTATCATGGAAATATTTATTAAAAAAAAGGCAAGAGGAAACTTAATTATCTAGGGGAAAAGTTGGGAAATACTTTAAAGCCTTGGAGGAAAGCACATATTTACAGTATTATAAAAGGTAAGGAATTAGTCACTGTAGACAGAGCTCCTCTGGTGTTTGGCATTCTCAGCTGTCTTAATCAAAACCCAGAAATAATTTGAAAATAGTTCTCCTGAGCATAAACATCAACAAAAGTTGCCAAAAAAGTTACCAATGCAAACATTACAGGAGAAAAAACCACCAGCATTCGCGTATATGGTGCTGGCTTTCAAAATCGGTTTTTATGAGACAAAAGTGAAGACGTGAGAACTTTTAAGAAGTACAAAGGAAAATAAGGAAGAACACAATGTGGGTAGAAGGGAAGAAACTGACAGACAAGAGAAGTGGCAGCTGAGACGAGAAGCCCTGATAACCACTGTGAAAAAGACTAAAGGCTACAAAAGCTGCCCATGTCTAAAGAAGGAAGGAACATGGACCAGAAAAATATCAAGCTCCCGGGGATGTGTAGCTAAAGAGAAAACTCATACTTAACTTCAATAATTTTGAGCATGTGTCTTGGCCACTTCTAAATCCTACAGCAGTATTTGATCAGTCTAGAGACAAATTTAGAGATTCCCTTAATACATGAAAATATTTTACAACTGTAAAATAATTGTAACCCATTTAGGAAAGATCAGTACACTTGATTTCTTTTAATACAATAATAAGGAATAGTGTAATGTATTTTAGAAATGTTTTCAGAAGCTGATTAAAGTGAAAGTTCCAGAACTTAAAGTATGAAATATTCATTTGCATGAAACTTAATTTACCTAAATAACCCTTTTCTAAGTTCTATCCACTCCACTATGATATTTGTCTTAATATCAATAAATCAAAATTTGTCGGAATTATCCAACTAATTTTATTGATGCATTTTACCCACCTCCTCATTTCATCTGGGTAGAAACAGCCTGATTTTGGTTCTTATTACTAAAGTACTTCTTTTTTGTATATTTGGTTTAATGGAAGATCATTTAAAAATTGTTTGGGAGAAGGATATAATCGCTTTCTCAATTGTTAAAAATTAGAAACAAAGTTTCAGTAATATATTATGTGTTCAACTGGAATCTAGAGCATTCAGTGTTACAGAAAATTATAATAGGAATCCCCTGTGTGTTAATATACTGCCTGGAGAATAAAATGAAACAAAATGCAAATGTTGAGACTTTTCTACAGTCAGAGGGTTTGGACATTTTCCATTTTTATCTGCTGCAACCACACCGCCAAAGGGTTGCCTGCATTTCCTTATCTTTAGTTTCATACCTGAATTGGATGCAGTTAGTTGTTTTTTTCCATTTTAAATGTGTGATTCAATTTTGGGAATTTCTTAAAAATAGTCTAGGGATTGTAAAAATCCTTGGAGTGGAGCCAGATCTTCCTGAATTAATATACACTCTTGTCTGCCGTCAGCTACACGTGAGCGCCATTAACATTTGTCACGCACCTTTCATACCCATTGCTTGCGTGCCATACAAGGCCCTCGTACTTCTACAAACATTTCTCCAAATTTGCTTTGAGCAAGTCGGATTCCCAGTATGTGATGATCTTAATAGGAATGTGTGGTCAGAATCCAGTACAATAAATAAAAGATGTGCAAAATCAAAAGTTAAAAGGTCAGCAGCTTCTTATTGATGCCCACGTCTTTTCATTGCTAGTGATTAAAATGGGCATGCGTAGTAGCAGGAATTTCCTGTCTCATTTTTTAATTCCTCTGTTGATTTGTAATCTAGAAGAACAATTTTCTTTGGGGACTCAGTTTTATCTCCAGTGCTCTCTGATGCCCCAGACCATTGATTTTAGAAAATATTTGGAATAGTTGTTTACTATAGTACACTAATTCTGAAAAGATATTAGAATGTGTTGGAAAGATCATTTCCATTTGTTTTGTTTGTGTGGGCTGGTATGTATAAATGTTACATGCATATTAATAAATGTCTATTCACAATAATGTTTTCATGGGCTGCAAACCTTTAAAATGCTTCTATACTAAGATACATGCCCAGCATATGATGATCTATCATTTATTTAGTTTCCAGTGTCTAGGAAACATTATGAAGCCTCACACAGACTTAGCCCTATAAGGTCTTTAGCATGTTCTGTGGCCTGCCATTTATTTATTTTAATGTATGGTGAAGCTAATGAGGAGCAAATCTCAGATATAACACATAGGATTTCCCCCCACCAATAAGAGAGAAAGTAACTATGGTAAGTGGGAAGAGTAAATGTTCTAAAAAAATATTCTTAGTATTTCCTGGGGACGTGGTGTCTTTTTCAATTATACTGATGTGTAGTTAGCACTAGATATCAAAACACAGCATTCTCCTATATAATTTGCTAAAAGTTTCCTTTGGAAGAACTACCACACCACTGCTACTATGTAACTGCACTGTAGCTCACTAAAGTCCTTGGTGTGCTTTGTGCCTTTAATAGTTACATATATTTCAGGTAATAGAAGGCACCCTGATATGTCTGGTTAAGAAGCCAATTCCTCAGGGTGTGGAGCTATGAATTCACTAGAATAGAAGAGCAATCAGGTATGAAATAAAAAAATTCTCTAGATAATCTATTTTTTTGAGAAGGTGATAGTGCTGATGTGTGTAGCTGTGGTGATGTTTATAGTAGAAGCTGGTGCTGTTTTACCCAGATTCCTCCCAAGTGTAAGCATGCATGGTTCAGAGGCAGTAAGTGTTGTCTACTAGAGGCTCACAGTTATTTCCTTTTACCCTCTGGGGTGCCATTAGTTGCTGTCTGGAGATGGAGAGGGAGGTTATATTTCCCACCATCACTGCCTTCAACCCTTGCAGAGCGCAACCGATTGCTAACACAGAAATCCCAAAGTTTTGCCCCCTTGGCTTAAAGGGACACAACTATGATAGGCCATTAATGCTTCCGAGCTTCTGATGGGATCAGGCTGAGGCTAGGACTCAACTAAAACCATAGCTTTGCTCAGCTTCTTTCTTGACCTGTTTCTTCAAGGCCCTACAGGTTTCTCCAAGAGCACTGCCCCAGTGAGTCCTTTGCATGGAAACCAATTCCATGCTCTGCCTCGAAGCAACTGGATCTAGGACAGCATTGATTTCACTCCTTCAATTCTAGAACGCTTATTGCAGATTGCAGACATCGTGTATTCATGTACAAAATTGAATAAGAAAATTCCTGCTTTTGAGGCACTCAGGTTCTGGTGAGCGAGGAACACCTTACGGGTCCTTACAGAGTGATACATGGCTTTGATAGAGGAGAGAGCAAGAAATCTGGAATGAGGCGGGGTCAGGAAGCTTCAAAAAGGAGGTGACAATTGAGCTACATGTTTATCATTAGGGATTTGCTAGACAGAAAAGAAAGAAAAAATTCTTTTTTTTTTTCAAACACACAAAAGCATGGTGTCTTTGGGAGACCCCTGCAAGCTTAACGTGTTAAGAAGGGATATGGAGGATGAGATTGATTTAGGCAAGGGGCAGACTATGTAGGGCACCAATGCAAAGAGATTAGACTTTATACTATAAGATATGGATCTCTCTCTTTTTTTTAAGTTTTTGCATCTATTCATTTAAGTAATCTCTATACCCAAAGTGGGGCTTGTACTCATGACCCTGAGATCAAGAGTCACATGCTCTTCCAAATGAGCCAGACAGGTGCCCCAGAATATGGATTTCTGAGAGACAACATATTTTTTTCTTTCCCTTCTTTCTTTTTAAATTAATATATAATGTATTACTTGTTTCAGGGGTACAGGTCTGTGATTCATCAGTCTTACACAATTCACAGTGCTCACCATAGTACCTACCCTCCCCAATGTCCATCACCCAGCCACCCCATCCCTCCCACCTCCCCTCCCCTCCAGCAACCCTCAGTTTGTTTCCTGAGATTAAGAGTCTCTTATGGTTCGTCTCCCTCTCTGGTTTCGTCTTGTTTCATTTTTCCCTCCCTTCCCCTATGATCCTCTGTCTTATTTCTCAAATCCCACACATCAGTGAGATCATATGATACTTGTCTTTCTCTGATTGACTTATTTCGCTTAGCATAATACCCTCTAGTTCCATCCACATCATTGCAAATGGCAAGATTTCATTTTTTTGTTGGCTACCTAATACTCCATTGTGTGTGTGTGTGTGTGTGTGTGTGTGTGTGTTTATACATACACCACATCTTCTTTATCCATTCATCTGTTGATGGACATCTAGGCTCTTTCCATATGAGATACAGGATCTTATATGAAATTTAAAAAATATTAAACTCTATAGAAAGAAGGAGGTGCATTGAGAAAAAGGAGGTGGGGCAGTGAGAAATACTACTGACATATGTTGTTGGTGGAATTCTTTGAGGTGTGGGGTATGAGAGATTCAAGAGATTTAGAAAAAAATGATAATTTATTAAATGTCAGGGATGAGAGAGGGAAAGATTCTAGGATGAATTCTGGGGATCTGGCTTCAGTACCTGGGTATCTCATGGTTCCAGGAGGAATGTAAGGGAAGATCTGTTGATTCTATCACCAAACAGTTTTTACTTATATTGTCTTGCAAATTTATAATGGTTCTTTAAGTAGATAAATTCACAGGTACCTGTTATATATAGGAAGAAAGATCTGATGATTTTTGTCTTTCTTTAAAAAAAATATATATATATTTATTTATTTACAGTGTGTGAGCAGGGGGAGGGGCAGAGGGAGAGGGAGAGAAAAGAATCTCTTGCAGACTGCCAAATGAGAAGCCCCATGTGAGGCTTGATCCCTCAACCCTGAGATCATGACTGGAGCCTAAATCATGAATTGGATGCTTAACCCACTGAGTCACCCAGGTGCCCCATGATTTTTATCTTTTAAAAATCCTTATTAATGTTTCTCTTTCAAGTTGTTAATGCTGTCCTCATGGGCAAATTTAACTTGTTTTTCCCCCACTCTCTTTATCCACTCAACCATTTCTGTCAGTTTAAAAATTTTATAAACACCATCCTCTAGAAAACCTTGTCTTATTTATTTTTAAATATATTAGATAGTTCTTAGTAATTACAGATTGTTTCTATTTTCTTTGCTAGTATTACTCTGTTTAGAAGTCTTTTTGTAAAAATAATATTCTTTCATAGCTTTCAACATACTGTTAGTTCAAATGGTTTTTATTGAAGATGCTAAAGCAGTGGTTTTCGCTAGAATTATCCCAGGATTTCTTCAAGGGCATGTAATAGAAGATTCATGTGCATATTTCTATGAAGTTTGTATGGTACTTATAATCTATAAGGGCAGCTAAAGCTGAAGTACCACAAAAATCTTAAGGGACTGGCCATAGCAGAAGCCTATGTTGAAATATGGTGGGCACAGAAAGCAAACAGAGCCTTTTATGGAAATGTCAAGGACAGATGCCCTGATTTGCAGATAACAAACCCGATTTGCAAATGTACTGTTTTTCTAATGGGCAACTCCAATATAGCCAAGGTGATTTAGCAACTGTACCTCATTTATTTAATGATTCTCCCAAGGAATACTAGTGAGACTTGTTAATCTTTAAATAAAATATGTAGCTAACTTGAAAGTGAAACAGGGTATGTGTGTGATCACTTTTGTCAAAGTGAGGAGGACTTCTGTTTCTGAATTATTATTTTTGAGTTGGGAAGCCTATTTTTAGAATACATTCTACAATAATCTTTGATTGTTAAGCATAAATTTCCATTAGAATAAGGAAAAAAAACAAAATGTTCAAGTGATTATAGGCCAAAATTCTTTATCTATAGTGTTTTTATTTTTTTTAAATTTTAAATATTTTTTAAAGATTTACTTATTTTAGAGAGAGAGAGAGAGAGAGAGCTCACATGTGTGTGAGTTTGGGGAGAGGCAGAGGGAGAGAATCTTCCAGAAGACTCCCTACTGAGCACAGAGCCCCATGTGGGGCTCGATTTCACAACTCATGAGATCATGAGATCATGACCTGAGCCAAAACCAAGAGTCAGATGCTCAACCAACTGAACCACCCAGGTGTCCCTACAATGTCTTTATTTCTAATATATCCTGAACTTATAACTGATCCATTTAACATGGGCAATGGAATTTCTATTTTTATTCATGTTTCTGAAATAAATATACGTATTTTTGAAAATAAATAATATGTAAAAAATGTATAAGTAATTATATCCTATGAGGTAAGGTATAGCTCCTTATGATGTAATATAAAACTGTTTTTTTTTAATGGTGTCATTCTGGTACTTTAATTACTAAGTTTACTATTTGTACAAGCTAGTGTGTACTCTTAGGCAACCCTAAATGGATTTTAATATTTTACTAATCAGTAGAACAAATATATTCCATCTAGGGATAATTCCATCTACATATTAGTTATGACAAAAATCAATTTCAGGTCCAAAAGACTTTTAGAATATATGATTTTCAAATTCCAAGACTATGCAATAAAGCAATGGTTATTGACTCGGTAATGAAATAGAATATGGAAAACAGTTAAGGGATTCAAATAATGTTTGATTTGGTGAATTTACTTACAATCTGCTATTGGTATTTAATAAGGAACTGGTATACCATAGGAAATTATTTTTAAACCAAAACACGAAGTAAATGGACATTTTTTGCTTCTTTGTTATTTTACAAAGGGCACTTCTGTTTTACCACAATCAATCTTGCCAACCTGCTAGTGCCTTTGACCCTGATCTGAGAACCTTTTACTTGAACTTGGCCTTTCAAATAGGGTAAATATGCTCATGGTTGTGGTTTGTGGAGGGCAGAGGCACAGCCAGCCTGGGCTTATCCAACCAATACTAAGTGCAATATTATGGTGTAGAAGAGGAAACATGCCAACTCAAAGATGAAAGAATTTCCTGTGCTTCACTTCTCAAAGCATTCAGAATTATTGAGTTGGCCCCCAATGTACAGAAAAATATTCTAAACTGGAAAGTAATTTGTTTGAAAGGATTTTCTCCCATGGTGAAAACCCATGAAAATAACATCTATATATTATAATATATAAGGTGAAAGTTGATATCCTATATCTTTAAGTAATATTTTCCTTACATGAGGGAAATCTCTGGAGTCTTGATAATTAAAACTACCCAATAATACTGGCAGAGTGGATGTAGGTTGGGATTTTCCACCACATAAGTATTGCCTAAGTTTTATTGCCTGAAAAAAAAATGTGCTTTTTCATTAGTGAGTTTTTCTATATTACTGTGTGCCAGTTGTAACATTTATTTTTGTTTTACACAAGTTTTGATTTTTCCTCATATAATTAAATTCAGATTTTTGTTGGCTGTTGGTTTCTTGGAAATTTTTGCGTTCAAAATGACTCTTGCAATAACCTCTAAGTAGTCTTGTTTTTGCCTTGAAAAAAAGGTACAATTTGGATGGAGAGGAAAGATGAGAAGTGAATACTGCTGACAAATACCACTTTCATCATGCTGTTCCCATGATTAAGAACCTAACATGTCTTGGGGCGCCTGGGTGGCTCAGTCGGTTAAGTGTCTGACTCTTGATTTTGGCTTAGGTCATGATCTCAGTCATGGAATCGAACTCTGCATCAGGCTTAGTGCCTGGCATGGAGCCTGCTTAGGATCCTCTCTCTCTCCCTCCCTTTGCTCCCTGCCCCACCCACTGCTCACGCATACGGCGCACTTTCTCTCTCTCTCTTGCTAAAAAAAAAAAAAAGAACCTAATGTTTCTTAAAGCTTCTCTCAAAAACTACTAACTCATCTATTTGACCTTGGAGTTCTTTCATCAACAGCCCCTGATGACCCTAATATTATTTTTCTCCTGTTGTCTGTAATCTATCTTCCTAGCAATACTTATCCAATTTTATCTGTTTTCTTCTCCTGAAACTTGTAAAATTATTTTCCTCTTGTTTAAAACAGCCTCTTCTGCTTTCTGCCCATTCAAATCTAGCACATTCTTCAAGGCCTGCTGAAACAGACCTCCTGCATTCATAGACAAACTGGCCACGAAGGCTCTTCTGTACCTCTGTTACTATAAATGCCTTTAATCATATATATGTGACTATCTATCTATCATCTATCATCTTATCCCACTATGTGAGACAGCCATTGAACTAAACACTTGTGATATTAGTGTACCAAACAGAAAGGTAAATTTGCCCTCCTAGAACTTACATTTTCTGGTTATACATGATGAAGAGGAACATATCATAATGACTAAAAGCTTGAGTTCAGAAGTTGAACAAAATTGGGGTCAAATTTCAGCTCTAACCTCACTTAGCTTTGGTTAATTTTCCTCCCTGTGCTTCACTCTTCCCATGTGTATGTTAGGGATAATTATAAAGGTATTATAATTAGGTTTATTGTGAGAATTAATTTTTTTTAGTTTTTTAAAATTTTATTTTATTTTTAAAGAATTTATTTATTTGAGGGGGTAGAGGGAGAGAGAAACTTTAGGAGACTCTGTGCTGAGCTGAGCACGGAGCCCAGTGCAAGGCTTGATCTCACAACCCTGAGATCACAACCTGAGCTGCAATCAGGAGTCCGAGGCTTAGCTGATTGCACCACCCGGGAGCCTTTATTGTGGGAATTAAATGAGATAATGCTTTTTTGAATAGACTAATACCAATAATATTCTAGAATTTATTACATGCAGCTTACATCACTTAAAATATTAGGGAATTATTGATATCTCTTTCAAAGGTAGCATGTTATTAAAATGAGAATAAGGAGGCTTCATTGAATGTACCAACCACACAAATTCACTTAGCATTATTGATATTTTTACAAAAGATAATCTTTTGCTCTTATGAATCTACAAAATTGGAAAAGCAGTTCTTTGCTGATTACCATAGTTCTGAAAGGCAGTTTTTACTCTCCAGAGGCTTAACTGCCTTCTGATTATGAAAGAGTCAAATTACATGATTTTTTACACATACAGGGTATTATTTAGTAAATGAGTAGGTCATTGTACCAAAAGGTATCTTACTAGTCTCAAAAAACTTTTCAAATGACTTAATATGTACCTAGAGGAGTTATTAACTAATGATCCCAGCAAAAACTGATTCTGTCACTTACTCTTCTTATGATATTTTATTTCTACCTTCATATGACGTGGTTCTTAAATCAAAGGTTGACATTCATCTAAAAAACTCTGAATTTATGGAACTAAGTGGACTTGGTTCATTTATTTATTCGTTCATTTTTTTCATACACGTGCTTGTTCATTCATTAGATTTTTTCATGTTACTATATTAAAATCTATAAAAGAGGTAAAACATTGAATGAGAAGTTGACTTGGGGCATGTAAAGAACCAAACAACTGGAAAATAAGGCTACATATTGATGCAATGCAACAAAAACAGATGACTTATGGTGGTCAGGGAAGTCTTCTTGGAGTCAAGGATTGGAAAAAAATGAATGCCATGCATTGGCTAAGAAGCAGTCAAGTATTAAAGATAAGGTACATAATTAATCTTTTATATTGGGATGTTTTATATACTGTTCAGTTAGGCAATAGGATTTAAAATGCAAATGTCAAAATAAAACTTGCTCCATAAGCATTCTATCCAAAGGCTTGAAGGTGGTGGAAAATTTCCATTATACATTTAAATTGCAGCAAAACTTTTTTCCTTAACTTTTTTTTTTTTTTTTTTTTTTTACCCTTACTGATAGGAAAATATGTCAGGACTAAAACACATTCACATACACACTGAAAACCACTTAAGCAGGATGCACAATTTTTCCTCAACACATGTGGCCTTGAAAATGAGTATGTAAAGGAAGAAACTGGTCTATATAAAAGTGTCTCTGATTCTTGGGTGGCTTATGGTTAGTGTTACTGTTTTTAAAAACCACTCTTGGCTTCTGTGGTACGTTGACCTGTGTGTGGAATCTCAAAGTAAATGTTTTCCACTCGGTGGGACACTGGGTCAAAGACGAAAGGTTTTGTTCCCTTTCCAGTAACAATTTTCTCCCCCTCCATATTCACATGATGATTTTAAAGCCCTTTTCTTTTATTTGAGGCAAATCTTCTTTCTTAGAACAAGCATTTCATAATTTGGGAAGCCAACTTCCAAGACCTGAAGCTCATTGTAAATCAGGCTGAGGCAGTCCTTTATTTGGTCTAATTTTAAGGCTGTAGAGGGCTTGTTTTCCACTACAAGGAGCTGTTGTTCCCAGCATTAGCCCTGAACATTTTGGTTAAACCAGACTTCTCTAGAATGCTGCTACTAATGCTTTCTCTGATTTAAGCTATTGTGAGCTTGAACACAGATTAGTTTATTTGATTATCTAGAAAAGCTATGAGGGGATGGACAGTGGATGCATACATTTTTATAGGGGAGAGAGAAAGGGTAAATGAGGAGTTTGATGCACTATCCAGTTGGATGATGGAAAAATAGGGAGATGGTCTTTACTGGAGGTAGCCAAATGGATGCCTTGTGAAGGGGGAGAAGACTGAAAGTGAGAAAAGACAGATGTGAAAGATGAGGTCTCCCACAACAAACTGTCTACATGACAACTTTGTGTTGTTCTCTGATTAGAAGACCCTGTCTGGGGTTGCCTAGAGTGAGCCGTGTCTGACGTGCCAAGACATTTGGCTTGTGAGAGAGCTACTTCCGGGATTCCGAGAGTTCAGATGTGGCACAGGACTACATCATGCAAAGTTGGAGTAATCTAAATATTTCAAGACCTTTGTATTCCCCCAAAAGAAAATCTGGAGCGCCGTTTAGAATTTCAGTAGGACTGGATCTTTGAAGCATGTATTCTTCAGATACCACCTGGCCTATGGTACACTAAGGTAAATATCAGACTTTTGTCACATTGTCTTCCTGATGGAGTATGCCAGAGCCGGGCCATAGTCTTGAACTTCTGGTTTCATATGCCCTTTGCCTTGTATGCCCAGCTTTTCCCCTTTCCAAGCACTTCCCACATGTGCCTCCACCAAGGTCCCCCATCTCTCCTTTCCCCGCCCTCATTTCTTGCTCCACTCATTCTATTTCTGAGCAAACAGAGTAACAGTAGTGTAAGTGGAGGAAAAAAAAAAATCTCTTGCCCTACCTATCTTAGGTTCTCCAGCTGAGGCTGTATAAATTAGACGGGCCAAAGATAGATAACAAGAGAAAAACAAATACAAATTTGTTAACATGTGCATGCACTTGGGAGTACCTAGAGATGAGTAACTCAGAGGGATGATTAGATTTAGGCTTATATGCCATTTTAAGCTAAAATAAAAGGGGCATGGGGCTTCTGGGATAGGAAGGCAAGTTTTGAGAACGTGTCCAGGAAAAGTATGGCAAACAAGGATTTTTTAATAAGGTTTGCTGTGTAGATTTAAGTCAGTGCCTTCTTCATTGATCAGAGTTGTTAGAAGTCCTACCTCTTTCTTGTGCTGGAGAGAGAGATGCCTTTACAAACAAATTTCCTTTACCAAGGTAGCACTTATGCCCTATTTTTAGAGATTTTCCAGCCTCTGATGGTTCTCAGTGGCCTTTAGCTCAAAATAATCCTTATGCCAAAGAGACATATTATAGTGTGGTACATTTTGGTACCCCACATTAGCTTCAGCTTCCTGCCTGTGGGAAATAGGATTAGGTAATATTCATGGATTGGCCAAGACTGCTTGATTTCCCACTCTGAAGGCTTTTTGGTGTCCCTGATTAGGACTCAGAGTTTCCTTTCTTATCAGGTAACACCATGATTTACCCAGCTGTTTATGCTACTTATGTATGATACTTCTTATAGGTCACCCCTATTTCTAATCCATTGGGGATTTCTGCTGGCTCTACCTCTTGAATCCATTCTTTGTCTTCACAACTGCCACAAGACAAGAATATTGACATCTTTTACCTACATTACATTATAGAATTCTCTCTTTATATGTCTGCCAACTTCCACTCTTGTTTTTCCACAGTCTAGTAAAGGATAGATGTGAATGGGATTTATATCATTCCTTAGATTAAAAATTTTCAGTATCTTCCTGTTGAATTTAAAATAAAATCAGCTTCTCACCAAGCTCTGCAAGGCCTGGTGTGACCTGGCCCAGCCTCCATTTCTAGAGTTTTATTTTAACATTCTCTCTCATACTCACTATTCACTATCTCCAAGCATAATGATCTTCTTTCAGCTTCTTGGTCACATGAGGCTCTTCTGCATCTTGGAACATCTGCCTGAAATGACCTTTTTTATATTTCTTCCATGACCAGATCTTTCTGTTTATCAAGCTTTTGACTTTAGTGCTATCCCAGCTCTCAATTTGTTGTTGTTGTTGTTGTTGTTGTTTGTTTATGGTACTTGTCATGGCATGCAATTAACTTTATTTTTCTGTTCATATATTTGTTCTGTCTCCTGTACCCATATGTTCTTTTTGAGATGATAGTCTTGCCATTCTTTTTTACTCTTCTGTATTGAGATTGTAGTATAGTCCCTGACACATAGTAGCTACTCAATAAATATTTGATATGCAAACAGCCAAGGGCAAGTCCTGTTCCCAATACTTCCGATAAAGACTATATCACTGTTGACTAAGGGTTGTTCCTCAAAACATGTCTCTGGTTTTATAGGATAATCCTACCTTATATTAAATTTGCATCTGAATGAATTGGAGTTAGACCTCTCAGAAATTATAGGTTTTTAGCCATTTCTCTCCAAATAAACTGCTAAACAAAATTCTTGCCCCGAACCTAAGGAATTATTATTGTCAGAAACTTAGGTTTCAAAATATACTAGTCAGCTAACCCAAAGCTATGAATACAAATTTTATAGTGTTTCCCCCAAGCAAATCATGCATACTGTAAACGTTTTGGAGATTTTACTTAAAAAATTGGTTTCCTAGCCATGCACATCTTTCTGTTTTCCCACCACCTCATGTCTCTTATCTATCTAGGAGAGCTAATTGCAAAAAGTTCACAGATGTAATTGCATTGAAACGTCAGAATAAGCTATTCTTTTGAAGTAAAACGGAATAACTATAGTTATTAGTTCCAAAGTATATCTGACCCAATGGCATTCAACAGCATATATCTCATCACTGCATTGTATAAAAGGCTTGACTCCAATTCAGGAGTTTAAACTTTGCTCACTGTACATTTACTTTTCAGTAATGTTAATCAGCTAATTTGTGAGACACAAATAAGCTATAATTAGTATGGTGCTTTTGATATTTTATTTCTTAACAACAGGAAGATGATTACCTTCAAAAATAATAAAAGATTTAAATCTAATCTAAATTACAGTCGTTGCGTTGTGTAGAAAAGTGAATTCAGTTAATCCCCATTTGCATGTGCCAATTAGTTAAGTATTAATCAATTTCCTATATAAATGGAAATGAGAATACCAGGGTTCTTTGGTAAGATAATGTTTCTCATTAACACAAACACAACCTCCTGACATTTCATAAAAAACAAAAACAAAAACAAAAAACTCCGTTTTCCTTCTTCAAAATATCTAGTGATTTATTTTTCTAAGTTATGGAATCTGTTCATCCCAACACATTTGTAAGATTTTTTTTCAGAATTTCTCTTAGAATTTAATAATAAAGAATAGCTATTGAGCAGAATTTAGAGTACACCTTAGTTATTATTTTAATTAGAGTTGACACACAATGTTACATTAGTTTTAGGTGTATAACAGTGATTTGACAAGTCTATACATTATGCTGTGCTCACCACAAATGTGGCTACCGTCTGTCACCGTCTGTCACTATAGAACTCTAGTATAATACTTTGTTCCTTATGCTGTATTTTTTTTATCCTCATGACTTATTCATTCCACATCTGGCAGCCTGTATCTCCCACCTTCCTTCACCCATTTTGCCCATTCCTCTACCCTACTCCCCTCTGGCAACTGTCAGTTTCTTCTCTGTATTTATGGATCTGTTTCTGCTTTTTGTTTGTTCATTTTTATTTATTTATTTTAGATTCTGTGTAGCAGTGAAATCATATGATATTCGTCTTTCCCGAACTCATTTTACTTAGCTTAATACCCTCTAGTCATCCGTAGTGTTGCCAATGGCAAGATTTCTTCCTTTCTTATGGCTGAGTACTATTCCATTGCATGTATCTGTGTGTGTATATGTATATATATATATCACATCTTCTTTATCCGTTCCCCTGTGGATGAACACTTGGGTTGTTTCCATATCTTGGCTATTGTAAATACTGCTGCAATGAACACAGGGATGCAAAACATAATACTGATTTGAAAAGATAGAGTTATTTTTTTATGAAAAAAATTTCAAATCTCAGAACTCAATTTTGTATCTGAAGCTGTGGGAGAGCAAAGTAAGAAGCTGAAAATTTTCAGGTGAGCTATGCTCCAGTGAATTTATCTGTTTTTCCTCCCTTCCTTCTTCCCTCCTTCCTCCCCCACCCCGGCCCGACCCAGGTATGGAATATACCCAAGTATATGTGTTTAAAATATTTACATTTAAAACAAATAAAAGAGTTTGAAAAATCACTAAAATTCCTTGGTATTGAAAAGCTATTTGGTATTTGGAAAATCAAAGGAACAGAAATTTTAGCATAACTATTTCAAATGAATGATTTTTAACAAGTGCTTTTACAGGACTTTTAGAGCTCAATTTTGCAAAATTCAGGACTGACATAGACATGATATTCACAGAAATAAGGCTATGTCAACATTCTCTGCCTTTCAGAGTTAGTCCTCTGGGGTATATTTGCTCCATGATGACCTGACCCTTTATCATCATATTGATATATGCCTAAAATGCAATTAAAAAATTATTACTGTGGGAAGTGAGAAATTATAATAAAACCAAGATGGTCTTTGAAATGTGGTTTATGTGGGAAATACTCTAGTGAGATGAATAGAGTAGTGGTCTGTTTTCCCATCCTACTACAAATTTTAGTTTGAGGAGCTTCTAAGTATCAGCTAGCTTCTAGATTCCCAAATTATACTTTCTTGATTAAACATCAGATTGTTTTTCCTCTATCATTTATAAAAGGCAATATTAATCAGTGTGATAATTTAGGAATTTTTGACCAAATAACAAATATATATATATATGTTTATATATATATAAATTTTAAGATTTTATTTGTCAGAGAGAGAGGGAGACAAAGCACAATGTAGGGGGAGTGGCAGGCAGAGGGAGAAGCAGGCTCCCTGCTAAGCAGGGAGTTCTACACGGAACTTGATCCCAGGAACCTGGAATCATGACCTGAGCCAAAGGCAGAAGTTTAACCGACTGAGCCACCCAGGCACCCCTCAGATAACAAACTTATAAAGATAATGGTGTAGACTAGAGGAATATCCAATTATCCTAAAATTAAAAAAATATTATTTAATAAAAAACAAATAAAAATTACCCATAATCCTAAGACAAAACTAAATAAAGTAATAAGAGAATAGCCTCTTCTGCCCACTGTTCTTAAAATCCCAATCCCTAGAGGTAACTACAGTTAAAATTTTAGTACCTGTTTTAAATTTTTTCTTCATTTTATTAAAAAGTACCCACACATACATATATACAAGTATTCACACACTTCAAAAATGGAGTCATGTAAAAAAGTAAGGTACCATAATTTATTCAACTATTTCCTTATTGATATATAATCAGAGGCTTTTGTTTGTTTTTTGTTTTTCCCGTTACCGTGCTTCAGTGGGAATCCTGGGGGACAGATGCTTCTGTGCTAGTGTGTTTATTTTTTTTGTTTTTGTTTGCTTATTTGTTTGTGTCACTTCCAAAAATGTTGAACTGCTTTCAGTTCCATAAAGAGTTTGTGAGAAGGGCCATTTCCTTATACCTTCATCATCACTGATTATCATTCTTAATTTCTGTCAATCTTATGATAATGTGATTTTTTATTTCTTTAAATACTAATGAGCCAGAACACCTTTCAAAAGTTTGCATATACTCCATTCTGCATTTCCTCTTCCTTGAATTCCCTATTTCTCAAGGTGTCAAACATATACAAGACTGAAAAAACAATCAATTATGAAGTCCCCAAAATTTAGAATAAAGTTTGAATCTAGATGGCTTCTCTAGTTGTATAATACAATAACCAAATTCTGTTAATACTGCTTTTGTCTTCTTGTTCTGCATTTGGCTAGGATATGGAACCAACTGACCAGTAGTATGAACCTACAAAAGAGGATATTTGAAAAAAACCTTGCATCTGAGTTGATGGCAGCATACATTTTGCAGTGGTACTGGTGGTTAAATACCTCTCTTAGAGCTCATCCGGCTGATACCCTGAGTTAGCAGTCCATTCAAAGCCCAGAAACTAAGACTACTTAATGGTTGCCCAAGAAAGCAGTCACTGAAATCTTAATTTACCTTTGGAAATGTTATGATTTGGATTGCAGTTGTCTAGATAAGGACCAGTATATATGCGTGTGTGTTGTGTGTATTGATGTATGTATATATCTGTATATTTATATATAGATTTTTTTCCCAAAATGTGTGCTGATTTCAGGAGAGCATCTGTTTTAGCAAGTTGACAGATTTCAAGGTCAATATACAAATGTGTTTTGTAAATTTTAGTAAATTTTATTTTTATATACTGGCAACAATTAGAAAATGAAATATAAATATACTATTTTCAAAGCATCAAAATAATTCCTAGGAATAAATCTAACAAGAAGTGTGCAAGACCTTTATACAGAAAACTACAAATATTGAGAGAAATTAAAGAATACTTAAATAAACATAAAATGAACACATCATGTTCATGAATTGAAAGACTCTATATGATAAAAACTGACCTATACATTCAAAACAATTTTAATTAAAAAAATAACTAGAAGTTTGTGTGTGTGTGTAAATTGACATACTAATTCTAAAAGCTGCATGGAAAGTTCAAAGGGCCAAGAATTACCAAAGAAATCTTGAATTATGAAAATATAGCTGGGAGATTTGCATTGCCAGGATTATATTATGTATTTTATATTATATGTTATATATTATAGAGCTACAGTAATTTAAAAAGTCTGATATTGCCCAAAGACAAACAGACAGAGGTGCCTGGGTGGCTCAGTCGGTTAAGCATCTGACTCTTGATTTTAGCACAGGTCATGTTCTTAGGGTCATGAGATTGAGCCTCTTGTATAGGGCTCCATGCTCAATGGGGAGTCTGCTTGAGATTCCTTGAGATTTTCTCTCCCCCTCACCCTCTGTGCTACCCGCCTCTGCTCTTTCTCTCCCTAAAGTAAATAAATAAATCTTAAAAAAAAAAAGAAACAGACGAATGATGCAGAAAATAGAGTCCATAATAAACATTTACCACATGGTCACTTGATTTTGACGAAGTTAATTTCAGTGATACGAGAAAAGGATGTTCTATTAAATAAATGGTGCTAGGTTAATTGAATATCTATATGAAAAATTGATCATGATTTTTAAATCATGTCACACAAAAATAATTTTTGACTTTAAAATTAAATATAAAAAAATAAAATTAAATATAAAAGGTAAGGCAATATATTTTTAAGAAAAAATAACACTTTCTTGACCTCAGGTAGGCAAATATTTCTTAAGACATAAAAAATACTAACCATAAAATAAATGACAGTAAATTGGACATTAAAATAAAGAACTTCTGTTTATCAAAATACACATATTAGAGGTTAAAAAGGCAAGTCTTGGGCCACAAAATGAGAGAAAATTTTGCTGTATTTGTGTGTGTGTGTGTAGAAAAATGTGCGAAGACTTGAACAGGACCTTTGTAAAAGAAACCATCCAAGTGGCCAATAAACATAAAAAAGATGCATTAATACAGGGATACATAAATTTCTGCTATAAAGGGCCAGATAGTAAATATTATGGGCTGTGGTAACTGAAAAATACCCCCTCAAAAGATATCCATATCAAATTTGTGAAACTTGTGAATACTACCTGACATGGAAAAGGGTGTTTTTCAGGTATAATTAAAGATCTTAAAATGAGACCACTCTGGATTATCCAGGTGAATCTAAATCTAAAATAAGTATTTTACAAGACACATAGAAGAGAGCAGACATACTAGAGGAGAAGGACACAGAGATTGAAATGTGGCCACAAACCAAGGAAGCTAAGGAATGCCAAAAATTCTCCCCTAGAACCTCCAGAGGGAGTACAGCTCTGTCAACATTTTGATTTCAGACTTTTGGCTTCCGGAACTATGACAGAATAAATTTATGCTGTTTTAAGTGATTCAGTTTGTGGTAGTTTGTCATGGCAGCCACGAAATGGGCCATATGATCTCTGTCATAACTATTTAACACTGTATTTGTAGCATACAATCAGCCGTAGGCAATAGTAAAGTAATGTGTATGCCTGTGTTCTGATAAAGTTTTATTTCCAAAAGTTTGGAGAGACTGTGAAGCAGGGAATTCTCATATACTACTGGTGGGAATATGAAATGGAATGAGAATTTTGAAAGATTGTTTGGCATTTTCCATAATCCAGAAATTCTGCTCCTAGATTTAAATAGAAATTTATAAACACATGCACCAAAACACACATATAAAAATGTTCAGAGTAACACTATGTAATAGTTCTGAACTGGAACAAAATTCAACAGTGGAATCATCAATCAATCAATTGTGGTATGTTATAGACATACAGGCACACATGTATACACTGTCATGTAATACTACAAGGCAATGAAAATGAATAAATACTGCCTCCTGTAATAACATGGATGATTCTTGCAAAAAATATTGGAAAAAAAACAGTTATAAAATAGTAAAAAATAGTACATACTGCATAATTACATTCATGTAAATTTCAAAAGCACTCAAAGTATTGATGGTGGTAGGAGTCACTGTAGAGATTACTTTTGGAAGGCAGTGAATAGGTTAGGGGGCTTGGGAGGACGTCTGAAGTTTTGTTCTTTGATAGTTATGGTGGTTACCCAGTTGTGCTTACTTTATAAAAATTTGTTGGACTGTGTGATTTGTATTGCTTTCTGTACCTGTGGTACACTTCAACCAAACATTTGTATACTTTTAGAGTCCGCATAGCATGGATTTTAATGTAAGTAGGATCAGTAGTACTGTATCATGTGACAAATAAACATCTTAAAATTTAAATAGTGACATTTCTGCATAACATTCTTCAAGATAGTATTTTTGAAAATCAGTACTTTAAAAAATAATCATTCTGACTTGCGAATTACCTAAACTTCTTAGTTAATATTGTTGTTTTTAAGTGGTTAAAAGAAAAACATTTCTGGTAGTTGATGTTTTTTTTCTCAAACATGATTAATGATGAGAAATTGGAAATCCTGAACATTTTCTTGTTAGTTCACAGGGAGTTTTTAATTATGAAAAGATATATTTTTAAATTGTAAAATACTAGGCAGAATTAATTACATAACAGCTCTTTGGGAATGGTAAACGTTAGTAAGGAAATCTAGATTGAGGGCAATGGCTGTCTATTCTTCTAAGCACCATAGCTGAAAAGTGGCTCGGATTGTAATAAGAGATTAACTTTCATAGCTTTCTTCAGATCATATGCACATAGTCAATTCACTGCTCTAGTAATTTAGTTGAAACTTTACTGAGGTATTGATATTTAGACTTTTTAAAGTCTTTCATTGCCATAAGCCACTTTATTTAATTCCTTCATCTCAGAAATGGGAATTCTACCACCTTCCTGACATCACAGTGACATGATGATTAATTAGTTAATGTTTGTAAAGTGCTTTGAGGATGTAAAGTGCTAAATAAGTGTTAAGCCCTGGTAAGTATCACAGTCAATCAATATAATGTTTTATTGTACAGAATCTCATGTGTTACTTCAAATGCAGTATACTAATTTAGTTAATGTGAGAGTTCTTATGAAATTACAACTATATCACAAAATCGGCAGAAATTTTATAAATTATGAAGATGCAGCAGGGATCAGAGAATTATATTGATTTATTTATTTAGAGTTTAATTTGTATTCATTTTTCATTTTTAATCAAAAAGAATTAAAACTTCTCACCTCCCATTTTAATTTTACATATTAAAAATACTCATAAAAATAATCTGTGCTAGAGTCTCCTTAGCCATCCTCAATTCTGAATATAATATTTCATTTCCACAAGTAGTATTGATCTCTTTTTAAGAATATCTGAGGGCTGGAGTTTTAATGAATTTATCCCTGTTTCTTCATAAAATCTAATAAGTGGCTTTGCATTAATAAAAAATGGCAAGAATTTTGTAATATGGCATTTAGGTAATATAAGACAACTTTTCTGTTTAATAGGTATAGGCTAAGATTGGCTGAAAGAGGCTTGATGTTATCCAGATATATTGACTCCAAGCCGAGATATACAGAATAATTAAGGAGGTAAGAAACATAATTATTTTTTTCATTTCCTTAAAACCCAGAGGACACTCATGTTCTTTGGGCAGGAATTAAGAGTTAAATCCAGTGTATTTATCCACATTTAATATAGAAATGAGCAAATTATAACTTGAAAATAATTCCTTATTATTCAAAATAGTTACTATTCTTAAAAAAATACCTGAAATAGATAATATAAGTACCTGCAAATATATTGCACTCTTTGTTGCAGCATGTAATTTCACTCTTTTGGGTGAAGATTTAAGGCAGATAGTGAGCAAAATGAAAGAGCAAACACAGAGTTTATGTATTCTAGACAGCTTTCTCTTGCCTCTGTAGACCTAAGGACATTCCTTCTCTGTGTTGACGTCAGTACTTGCTTGAGAATAATCTGAGAACAGCAAAAGATTTAATTAGGTAGCTGACTTTGCAAAAACAAACCATGCTTTAAAAAACATACAGATCCCAGAATCTTCACTTCTTTTGGGAAATTACTTTTCCTGGGTTCCTAAAGATCAGCTAGTATAATTTTATGGATGAGAACCCTGAGCTTAAACACATTCCCTCAATGTGCCTTGAGCACAGGATGGTAGAGTCCGCACTGCTCTGGCAGGGCCCTCACCCTGGTCACCTCTTCACTGTCTTTGTGGATGATGGAAGGGGTACAGGGTTTGGAATTAGGCAGAGTTGGCCTGGGGCCAATGTCTGGCTTTGTCACTTTCCACGTGTGTGACTTTGAGCACATCCCTTCCTGAATACCAGTTTCAGTGCCTTACAGAATGGGGAAATGATGCTTTTCAGGGTTGCTGTGAGGATTACAGATAAGGCACCCTAAGTACCCAGAGAGGAGCCTGACATATAGTCAGCTCAGTAATTGAGGGTCAAATAATATAACTGGCTTATGGTCCTTTTACGCATATTATCTCCGTTAGAAAATCTCGATTATTATAGTAACTATACAAATATACTGTTTTACATGCAGCAGCTCTCTACATTTATTCATTTAATTTTACAACAACTGATAGGTTTCTCAACAACTGTTTTATTTCTATTTTATATGAGAAAGCTAAGACTTAGAGTAATGGATATGTGTAACACAATCAAGACTCATAGAAATTAAGTAATCAACCCATGAAAGGCCGCACAGCATGTGCCTGGGGAGCTGGACCTCTGTCAAATTGGCCCATCTGCCCTTCTGCACCTTCTGCTATTGCTGTCTACCTAGATGACTCATTAATTTTATCCTGTAGTAGTGATCCTAAATATGAGCAGGAGAAATGCCCCCAGAGAAAAGAGAAGGGAAAAATGAGGGCAGAAAAATGAGAAAGAAATCAGAGTAGAAAAATTCAGAATGCAGTATGTAGGATTCTTGAATAACCAATGCCACTGACACATTCTTTACATTAATGATAGAATTTGAAAAACTGGTATTTTGTTACTCTGGTGTAAAGTTAATTCCATAAGAATCTGAACTTTTTTTCTCAGTCTTAGTGTACTATCAGTTAGATGAGGTCAGTTTACATAATATCCTGTCTTTGCCACCAATTTTACTGACTAAAATAAATTCACCATAGTATCTGTTACTGACGTGGCTCCCATTTGTCACTGGTAAATGCATATTATGTCCCACACAGTGACAGTGACTTTATCCACAGTTCCTTGGGGAACTAGAGTATATCACTTACAGGGCTTGGTGAGCTCATAAAGTTATTTATAATGTGTAACACAACCATTAATAGTTTGAATATTTATAACCATACTTAATAGCTATATATCACTGGTACAACAACAAAAAATACATATGGAAAGAAAATGGTTTCTTTCTCAAATGCAAAACTGATATCTTTGCCTTTCAGCGGACTTGGGAGGAAAATTAGATTTTTGCACAAAACTGGAAACGGCCCTCAGGAGACATGTGTCCTCGGATTTTTCTACTATATCCTTATAGCATTGTTACTTACCTGAACACTTACCAGAACATTTTTCAGCTTGCTTGTTTTACTTGTCTTGCCATCCTGTGTCCGGTTGGTTCAGGTTGGCTTAATTTACCTAATAGACATCTCAGA
Organism: Eumetopias jubatus; assembly: GCF_037043125.1. Classification (NCBI taxonomy): domain Eukaryota; kingdom Metazoa; phylum Chordata; class Mammalia; order Carnivora; family Otariidae; genus Eumetopias; species Eumetopias jubatus. The sequence continues at coordinate 40,589,149 of NW_028274807.1, forward strand.
GTTAACCCATACAAAACTGAAAGCTTGACCCTCAAAATCTCAGCCCCATTTGAAGTTCCCAGATCATTTAAAATCATCCTTTTCTAGTTGACGACATATTCCTTTCTTTCTGTTTCTTGGGCCACAGACCTTTGAGTCATCTTCAGTGTTGTCTTTCCTTCTCTGTCTGGATCCTCTAATGAGAAACATATTCATCAACATAAAATATCATATAATTTCAGGAGTTTCACAGATGCCCTGAAGCCCAGACACTTTATGGACTTTAGGTGAAGAACCCCTATAAAATGCCCCTTCCAGGTTTATAATCACATTATGCTTTATAGTGAAAGTTTTTATTATAAAATGATACAAAATAAAACACGATTCATTTTCTAACAAATAGGTAATACTTCAATAGTTGGTTCTTTTAATCAATAGAAAATAATACCTTAATTTATACTTCTCATTTTCTCTTCAAGTATTGATAGTAAGAAAGTCTTAACATGGAAAATCTGTCATGAAAGAACTTAAGGATCAGATAAAGAACCTCAGGTCTGCCTTATGAGATTCTAGAGAACTTAGATATTCATAACATGACCAAAAACAGGATTGCTGTGGCTCATTAGGCTTAAACATTAATTTAAAATTGCAATATGAAAAGAATGCTACCTGTCACGTATACAAGCAAGAGACATTAGAAACTTGGATTTTTTTTTTAAGATTCACAGGGAACCTTGTTCTCTGGCAAGTTAATTAATAGTAATCAAGTAAATTTTCATTATACAATTAGAAATTGAATTGAAGGTTGTGTTTATAAAATAAATAAAATACAACAATACCATTTTATTGTTAAAAATGCAAGAAATATTCCTATATACTTCAGATAACAGTCTAGATGGCTACTGTAGAATTGTAAACTTCTAGAGATAGAAAAACTGGAATTTATTTCATTGTAAGTTAGGTGCAATAAACAACTGTTTAGGACATCCCAATATTGAGATAAAAAAAATCCAAAAAAACTTTGCTAGGCACCATGTAATGTAAAAGAAATACATGACACCATTTTATTATAATCACAACAAACAGCATGATACAGAAGTATTTTGCTGCTGCTGTCTTCTCCCTCACCACTGGCAGTCACGAACTGAAAACTGCATATATCTGCTAAACCCTGAGAGTGGCCTCAAAATACTTTACAACGCATTCCTTAAATAGTCACTTCCTATGTATCTGAGTGGGCTAATAGGTGAAAGTTATTTATCATTTTCTTCCTGCAGTACAACCCCCTCCAGATAGTTTATACTCTTGGCTAAGGGTTCTTTTCTTTTCTTTTCTTTTTTCTTTTCTTTTCTTTTTTCTTTTTTCTTTTCTTTTCTCTTCTTTTCTTTTCTTTTCTTTTCCTTTTCTTTTCTTCTTTCCTTTCCTTTCCTTCCTCTTTTCTTTTTTTCTTCTTTTTTTTTCTTTCTTTCTTTAAAGATTTCACAATGTATTTATTGCATAACTTTTTCTCTGGGATTGCCCAGCATACTGCTGCCAAATATTCCAACTTTCTCCTTAAACTGGCCTATGAATAAATCCAAAAATTTATCTGTTTGTAGGTAAGAATAACTTACCTACTCCAGGAAATAAAACCAATTAACTTAATTTAAAGATATTAAAAGCCTAGAGGTTATTCAAATGTCTAATAATTTTCAGGAAGCCTAAAAATGATCAACAATCCTAAAATTCTCAGTATAACTTACCTACTCCAGGAAATAAAACCAATTAACCATATTTAAAGATATTAAAAGATGAGGGCACATTTAGATATACCTTTAGTATCCAATGTAGCAGCTGGTCCATTCTTAATAAAGATGTATTTTTTTTCCTTATTACTGTTGTAATTTAAACAAGAAGCCTCTAGATCAATATTCTATTAAAAAAAAAGAATCCCAAGAATAAATAGCAAGCATATCTTCATTGTAATAGTCTTTGCTTTCCTTAACTTGAAGCATAAAAGCCTTTCAGTAACGGATGTTAAATTCTTAAAATAGACTACATTATCTTCAACCATATTATCTATTTCCATATGTCATAAAATGACTAAGTTTCTACCAGAATACCAGGAAATATACAAAAGGAGTCAGTAAGTGGTATTATTTTCCTAATGTCTTCAAGAGAGATGCTGAATTTGATTCTGATTTTTAAATGTAATATGATAAAATAGGAGAAGTAAAAATATATTTTAGTTGTTAAAATCATCGTAAAATTTTCTCAGATTTCAAATACAATATAAACGTGAAAAGGCAGATGTTCCATTTCCACTAATATTCATTCATTCTTTGAACAAATAGTCTGAATGTCTTCTAGATGCTAGTTGTTCCATGTTATGGCAATGAAAACCAAACCAAAACACATCTCTGTGGTAAGTAGCCTCTGAGTGGCCCACAATGACCTCAGCCTCCTGATATTCACAATCTTATATAACTACCTTCTTTGAGTGTTTGCTGGACTTAATGATTCACTTGTAATGAACCAAAGTATGGTTATGAATCAAAGTATGGCCAAAGTAATGGGATGTCATTCCTGAGATTAGGTTACAGAGAGACTGCTTTCTGTCTTACTCAAACTCTCTCCTGGCTCTCTCTTTCCCTCCAGGAGCCCACACTCTGGGAAAAGCAATCTTCCAGGCTGCAGGTTGCACTATGGAGAGGCCCATGTGGCAAGGAACTGAGAATTCTTTCCAGTAGCTAGTGAGGACCTGGTGCATGGCAGCAGCCATCGGAGTGACCCTGGAAGTGTATCTTTTGAGACTTCCCAAATAGACTAAACTTGGAAGTGGATCCTTCTCCAGTTGAGCCTCTGGTTGACTGCAGCCCCTGCCAATATCTTGACTATGGCCTGTAGGACACCTTGAATCAAAGGTATCCCAGCTAAACTGTGCACAGATTCCTGACCTACAGAAATGGTAAGATAATAAATATTTATTGTTTTGTGTTGCTAAGCTTCAGGTGTAAATAGATAAATAGCAATAGTTAACTAATACATCTTCCCTCATTGTTTATATTCAAATGTATATATTTGACCTAAGGATAAGACATTTTAGGGTATGGTAAATATAAAAACTAATGTGAACAGTACGGAGTTCCTCAAAAAATTAAGCATAGAATTACCACAAGACTCAACAATTCCACTTCTGGGTATATGTCCAAAAGAGTTGAAGACAGGGATTCAAACAGATATTTGTACACTCATGTTCATAGCAGTGTATTCACAATAGCAAAAAGTACACACAACCCCTGTGTCCACTGACAGATAAATGGATAAACAAAATGTGGTATATACATACAAAGAAATATTATTCAGCCTTAAAAAGGAGGAGATTCTGATATATGCTACAACATAGATAAAACTGGAAGACATTGGACTGAGTGAAGTAATCATACAAATACTGTATAACTCCACTTATATGTGGTACCTGAAGTAGTCAAATTCAAAGAGCCATAACGTATAATGATGGCTGTCAGGGACTGGGAAGAGGGGGTGGATAGGGAATTACTGCTTAGTAGGTAGGTATGAAGTTTTAGTTGGGGAAGATGATAAGAGTTTTGGGAATGGGTGATACTGATGATTGCATGACAATGTGAATGTACTTAATGTCACTGAATTGTACATTTAAAAATAATTAAAATTGTAAATTTTATGTTATGTATATTTTACCACAGTAAAACAAAACAAGAACAAACAAATGGAAAAGGAAAGAACTATATAAAGGAAAACCCTCCCTTCACCCCTGCATTTTCCTTAAGCTCAGACAATTGAGGGTGACTGAGTAAATTTCAAAGTGAGGTATGTTTTGCGTTCTCAAGGTGTGATGTGAATGCTTTTGGTGGTGATGGAAGTCATTGGCCATGCTCCTCCCCCTTCAGAGAATTGAGAAAGATGAGAGTTGCTTGATGGCCATGGAAATGATAAAAAGAAGTGAAGCAGAAAAAGACAGTGAAGACATGCAGTAGAAAAAGACAGTGAAGACTTACAAAGTACAGATGACAGTCCAAGCTGGTGTGGACTTAATGGAGATCAGATGAGAGAAGCTAAGACGGAGCTACAGAGTCTGGGAAATATATGACAAAGCCTTGACTGGTCACTGTTGTGGTGGGGGTGTGGGAGCCTAGAGATTATTCAAACTTTTAAAATTCCCTTTGATCATACTCTCAGAGGAGCTTTTGTGCATGGGGTTTTCAGGACTAGGTCTATCATGGCACTTTACATAAAGCTGAATTTTTCTATCACGTAGCCAGTAAAGAGAAGGTAGAATGAGAGGTGGGAATTTGGGACCAGACGGAGAGAATTTATTCAGCCAGAGAACATCTGGATACGTATATACCTGAGTACAATATAAGGCCTTTGCTTTACACCTACAAGTAAGATTTAGAGGATAGAGGTAATCAAATGGGTATCAGGCTACCAGATAGAGGCTCCTTGCTGTGTTCTGCTCCTGCATGGAGAACCAGATTATGACTCTGCTCATCAGATTTTATACTACACAAGCTCAGGGATGGTGTATTCTTCTCTAATTCTAGGGATGAAAATCTCCAAATCCTGGGGCCACTTTCTCAGACTGTAGGTTTTTTGGTTTCTTCAACATTGGAACACAGCTGAAAGGTTTTGTCATGGCTTATTTCTCAGGGCCTTTGGTGCCAAGTGTTTTTTTTCCTCTCGTGAATTTAGAGCAGTGCGAGGACAGTGTAGGAAAAGCCTTCTTACAGAGTGATCACTGAGAGCTCAGCGGGGGCTCAGGGACATTTGAAAACAGTTGGCCTGTGTTCTGAGGGGTGACTGAGAAGTCAAAAAAGCAAAGTAGGAAATCACAGTGGATAGGGGACTCAAGGGCAAGAGAAGCATTTTGCCCTCCCTGCCAATGACCTGCCTCCCTCAATAATTTGCACTTCACATTTGGGTGTTATTTATATCATCAAATACTGACATTTCAATTATTAATAAATGTTTCATTTAGACTATATCACTATAATTGTGAAGTGGATCATAAATTTGCTATCTTCATCCCTTTATATTATGAGGTATATCCAGGATGCTGCAGTTGATCACAAGGAAACACAGATGATTAAGAATAAACTTTCCTTCTGCAGCCTGAAATGAAATGGAAAGAAATAAACATTTGCCTAGTGACATGATCAGTAGGATAATAAAGATATGGAGGGTGTGCAAAGAAGGAGTGCTTGTGGGGGCAAGAGAAGCCTTCTTAGGAAAGGTGAACATTCATTAGAGAAAAATTCACCTGTGTAAATTTTAAAGGTCCTGTTGGCTTTATTCAGCAGTTAATGAATCAGGAAGTATCCAATCTAGTAGACAGAATGGTGCTCCAAAGAGCTGTCTAAGGAGACAGATTTTTCCACAATGAAGTGAGCAGGCACAAAGAAGTTCTACTTGGCATTTGCTGATTGGTTAAAACAGGGTTACTTTCATTTTGTGGAGCAAAGGACTGCCTTGAAGCTGATCCGGTAACTTGTTCTCAGTGGGCAAGTACTGATTGGTTGATCCTAGGCCTTCCCTTTCTGGGAGAGCCTAACATAGAAATTTAGTTAAGTTTTGGTTTGCAGATGTAAGGACTGAGCACAAGTGACTCCATTCTGGGTCTAATCTGGCCACTTTAACATGTTAAACAGTCTTGAATAGGTTTTAGCTCATGGAAAAGCAGAGGAATGTGAGATAGCATGAAGAAAGCAGGTAAATTGTTTTATTTATTTATTTAAAGATTTTTTTTATTTATTTGACAGAGAGAGACACAATGAGAGAGGAAACACAAGCAGGGGGAGTGGGAGAGGGAGAAGCAGGCTTCCTGCAGAGCAGGGAGCCTGATGTAAGGCTTGATGTGGGGCTCGATCTCGGGACCCTGAGATCATGACCTGAGCCGAAGGCAGACGTTTAACCAACTGAGCCACCCAGGCACCCCAGGTAAATTGTTTTAATACTGCTATAGTAGTGGGTGTGGATGGCAGGAGAGGCAGGTAGAAGCCAGACCCTGCTGTGCTCTGTGCTCACAGCAGAGTATCCTAACAGACAATGGAGGCATTAGTGTTATAATAGTGGAGATATTAGTGATAGAAGTAAAATGCTTAAAGGTGTATTTTTTTTGTAGATGAAAACCATCAAAAGGAATTGTTCTGTTATGGAACCTGGACTGGATCACCCAACGGAAGAACCCAGCGGCACCTGGAAATCTTGGATAGGAGGTTGGTCTTCAAAGATCTGAGCCCCGAGCACAAACAAAGGGGGCGATTTACACACTTCTACTTCTGCATACTTGGCACTTTTGGCACGTGCGCAAAGCGGGGCAGGGAGAAGGACCCGGATTGGGGCACGTGGGAAGCAGAACAGGGAGAAGAACCCGGAAGAGCCCCGGGGCAAGGACTGGGACTCTCTCGCTATCTTGGTGGGCCATCTTAGGATAAGGATTTTCCTTATCATTCCCCCCTTTGATGCCCCTTTAAACACCTAGTTTAGAGGGCATCACTTTCATCTTCTAATGGGCGATAGTGAATAAGGAGTAACTGGAGTCTGATCTTAGCAATTTGAATAGTGATAAACGTAGTAAGGCCATTTAAGAATCCAAGGACCAAATGCTACTATGAGGAGAAGCAATAGGAGGGGGCCGATGAGGGGGGCAAACAAAGGGAACAATTGTGAGAAGGTATCCCACCAAGTTGTCCACTGGATGATTCCCACTGGCGATGTACTCGTTCCTGTAATTGGGCCAGAGTTTCTTGGACCACCCCCGACTCATTAGCATAGAAACAACATTCCTCCTGTAAGAAGAAGCAGAGCCCACACTGCATGGCTGTGAGTAAGTCGAGCCCATGCCTGTTTTGGAGGACCACCGAGGCCAGTGATGTGAGTTGGCACTGCAGGGCCAGGGCTGACTGAGTGAGGGCGGAAAAATCCTCTGTGAGTTGTTGAGTTAACCCCTGGTACTGAACCTAAGACATTCCGACGCCAGTGACACCGAGGGCAACACCTGATGCGGCCAGCAGGCTCACGATAAGAGGGATGGCCACGGGGGAGCATCGAGGGCGCTTAGGAGGTCTCCATATGAGTGGGGCATTGCTCCCGGGGAAGGACTGAAAGATCAGGTAAGAGACTGACAAGTGTGCATGATTGATGGTGCGGGGTGATGCAGATGTATACACTTTGATCACAAGCCAGAAAAGTGTTGTTAGGCGCACAGACCTGACTGTGGCCAGTGATGGGAGAGAAAGAGTTGCCATGCAGCAGTACTGGAGCCAGAAAGGGATAATCTGAGGTCCCTGGTGCCGAGGTGGGAGGTGACACTATAGAATGGTTGAAGATGACGCCTAGGTATTGGACGGGACCGGGCTTTATACAGATCCAGCAGTCAGATGCTAGGGGTGGATTTATTTTCCTCCTTTCCTCTGTGTTAAACAGGGTGCAGAGTAACTGTTGGCAGTCTTCCCAGGTTGTCCGATGAGTCTGGAAGAGCGATTCTATGAGGTCTACCATAGCCTGTGGTTTCTCAGAGTAGGATGGGGTGTTATGTTTCCAGCTGAGGAGGTTGGTGGTGGAGAAGGGCTGATAATACATCATGGAATGGCCGGGTTGGACTGTCCCATCTTCATTGTGCCTCTTGGGTTCCCATGTCTCTCATACTGGCATTTGGAGGGCGCTTGTATCTGGCCTGGGGCACAGCCTGGTTGCTGGTCCTGGAGAAAGTGGATCTTTTGGGCCTGGGGGCACTGGTGGATCCTCTGGGCCTGGGGGCGCTGATGGATCCTCTGGGCCAGGGGGCACTGGTGAAACCGATGGCGGTGGAGTGTCTGGACCTGAAGAGACAGGTGTAGGTGGTTTTGGGGATATGTATGGTGGGGGCAGGTTTGGTTCATCCTCGGGATCTCTGGCTAAGATTTGTGGAGACTGGGGCTTTTGCTGATTTTCTTTAGGTCACTTGCATGAGGTGATTAAGACTCTGGCCTGTCCCTGCCTATTGCAAGCGAATTGCACCCATGGGGGGAAGGGTCTGAGCAATTCCTAGCCAGGAGTCAATGTATGGAAACTGGTCAGGGTGTCCTGGTTCTCCTGTTCCGACTTGCCATACTCGATGATTCGTTGGGACATCCAGTGTCCCTCCCGAAGGCCACCCGACATCAAAGATGGGCCATTCCAATTCACATAGGGTTCTCAACTTGCTGGGGTTCACCCTGATTCCAAAGTCTCCTGAAAACCCCTTCTTGAAATTTCTTGATTATGGTCTCTAGAACCGTAGGTTTACTCTGCCCTGATCCCGTGGTGATGTCCCCGTGTGCGGTAGCACAGAGACAGATAAAAGAGGGGTGCCTCCTGAGATGAGATCAGTCAGATGCCTGTCTGGTTGTGTCCTGAAGGAGCTTAGGTGAGGCTTAGCCGTAGCGATCTCAATGTTGTGACTTACGATTGGAAACTATTCTGATGCCGCCATAGACTGTTTGCCATTCACCATGGAATCGCAGACAGGCCCACTCAGACTCTGTAGGCTTCTGAGGACCTTAAGGGTGCCCGCCCGTGGAGTCACAGAATCTGTCCACTTGAGCAAGCCAGGTTGGACTGGATATTCACTCACACATTCACACTCCAGAAGTTATTACACTCCCTCCCTGGGAATCCCTACCTGTGAGACGGCTAAGAGGTCTCTGGGAGGTGATCAGGCTCCCCTTCCACCCCAATGGGTGTGGGCTTGTCTGGGTCCTGGGGCCCCAGGCCTTATTGGAATCCAACGTCGGGATCAGGTCCTCGCCTGCCAAGTCTCCTTGAGTCTGGCGGGAACAGTGGAGCGGGGCCGGCCCGAGGCGACCGGGGTGGGAGACTGCCAAAAATTAGGCAGGTGCGCCTTGTCTGTTATGACATCTTGTTCTGTCACCACCCCACTGTTTTCCCAAAGCGGTGGCAACAACGGGCCAGTGCGGTTGGGTTTCCCGGTCAGGGAACCAAATGTTACGGAACCTGGACTGGATCGCCCAATGGAAGAACCAAGCGGCACCCGGAGACCTTGGAGCGTAGGAGGTTTACTTAACACCAGCGGGCTCAGAGGAGAGTGGTCTCCAAAGGTCTGAGCACGGAGCACAAACAAAGGAGGCAATTTATACACTTCTGCTTCCGCATACTTGGCACTTTTGGTGCGTGCTGGAAGCAGGACATGGAGAAGGACCCGGATTGGGGCAAGTGGGAAGCAGAGCAAGGAGAAGAACCCAGAAGAGCCCCAGGGCGAGGACTGGGACTCCCTCGCTGGCTCTGTCAGCCATCTTAGGACACAGATTTTTCCTTATTAGTTCAATGACAATTTTAAATGAATTCATGCGTCAGTTGCATGAATTATGTGGACGTTCTCCCTTCACTTTCTCTGTCTCTACTGCCACATTTTTTAAGGTCTGTTATGATTACTCAGATGTGGATAATTCTCATACCCTCTCACTCCCTGTCCACTCCTCCCCTCACCTGTGAGACAGTACAGGTAGTTTAGCTAGAGGTAGAAAAGCTAAACAAAGCAGTTGATTTACTTGTAAAATAAATATTTAATACTACTGATGTTATTTTTTAAAAAATACATTTTTGGAGACCTTTTTATCTGGGAAGCAGAACTGATCATTAGAAGTTCCTTGGTTGCTATATTTCCAAACCAGAAGAAAGTAAAAATGCAATCTTTATTTTCTTCAGAATTTTAAATTACCCATCTTCTCATATTGTCTTTCTTCCTCCTGAATATCATATGTGCTATTATTTTTATTTTCAATGATTTTTGAATTATTATAAAATTAATGGTGTTACAGTGAAAGTTTTCTTTATGGAAAGGATAAGCACAAAAGAAATATATGAGTAGTATTTCATAGATACTGGAAAAAACTAATTTTTGTCTTAGATTACTTTCTTAAGTTTATCTTTAGACAAGCTAGTTTGGTTCCATTAATTGTGCAATATCTATTGAATTATTACAAAAATAAGACACTTGTATTATAAAATGGAACATAAGATATAACAATTTCCCTACCATGAAAATTCTATACTGTAAATGTAAAAGTAATATAATCACCAAGGTAAAAATAGCTTGAAATCTTATAATATGAAGATTTGTTTTATGATGAGCCTATGAGAGATTAGTTACAGCTAAATATTTTGAAATATTTGATAGGGTCTGCTGTTCTTACTTTGGAATTGATTCCCAAGAATAGTGTGGATGGAAAATCAGTTTGAAGAGAATATTAAAAAAAAAATCCTCCCTAAGATCCAGTGAAGGAAATGTATTGCAAGATCAAGTGGCAGTAGCAAAACAATAAAGACAACACAAAAGTAAAATCCAGGGCATATCTGAATTTGTTTCAGACTGAAGGCTAAATCTTTGTTTTTTCTGGAGAACGTGTCTTCCTTGCTGGAAATTATAAGTTAGGTAGGACAGTTTCTTTCTATTCCTTTCTATTATTCATTCATTAGACAATGTATTTTTGGGTGGGTGTCATATGCTAATTAGGATATATAGGTGCCCTCATAGAGATAATAGTTGAATGGGGGACACAGACCAGAAAATAGGAAACCAGAAATGAAATAAGAACTGAGAAATTCTTATTGGATATAGCAATGAGGAGAAAGTTTCTCTCAGACCTGCTTCAATAAAGTGTTAGTCATTGTGTGGTTTGAGGAAAGAGAGAGCTATATTGGAGACTGACTATAGATAACTTCAATCAAGTTTGGCTCTGATGGTTAAAGAAGGATGGGGGGGTGGTAATTTACTGAGGGCTTATGAGTGGAGGGAAGCCTTATGTATTCAAGATTGGAGGGAGTTAATCTTGTTCAAATGCTAACCTCTGGTAAAGGTTGAGGATACTGGACAAGTCACAATATGCAATGGCATACAGATGTATGGAAATAAACAATGAAACCCATGGGCTAGTAAAGGTAGGAATTATGTATCATTTCTGAAGTAGGGAATAGACTGAGCATCTTTTGGGATTCACTTTTCAGGTAAGATTAGTTGAGGGAGATAGTAGGCCTTATCTACTGCCCTCCTTGCTTCTTTACCCAGATTTCCATAATGTGAAAGGTGAGGAGGCAAAAATAACTGAAAAAAGGACTTTTTTTTTTTTTTTTGTCAAAGACTCTACCTCCCTTTCATTGTCTTATATAAAATATATCTTGGTGAGTTCTAAATTAATTACTTAAAAAAAGCAATAAATCTGGGTAGAGCAATAGAATTTTCACAAGACCCTTCATATACTTTAAATTATTTCAGTGAAAAAAAAGTAAAGTAATACCCTAATGGACTGATAAAATTTTGAAATGTTAATCTATATTTTTTCTCTTGTATTCTGGTTTTCTTCCTCTTTTGTCCGTTTAAGGAGGTTATTATTTCTCTACCATGGTCATCAAACCATGCATGGGTAGAATGGAAAGGAGGTTGCAAGTCTGTCTGGGTTTTGTTTTCTGAAAACCTAAGTCTTTAGAAAAATGTGGAGGGATAATGGAGGAGTAAAAAGGATGAGGTTCATGGGTATAGACAAAATGTCTTGAACATATCGTATTGGAGAGTGATATTTCCTCTCTAGTCTGGCAAGATTTCTCCCTGCTTTATAAGTTCAGGGAAGGAGCTGAGGAGGAAATCTCTGGGTCCTAAAATTAGTAACAACCATTCCTTATATCCAGTAGCACTGCTGGTGAGGCTGTGAGATCTGAGGGTAGAATGGCTTATGGAGTCTTGGCAGGAGGGATCATGGGCATGGACAGCTTCAACAAAGTTTCCTGTGACCCCTAAGCATGGCTTAGAGGCAGCAGAGCTTTTAGATCTGCCTGGGCCATGCAGCAGGAGCAATGGGTAGCTCCGCAGAAATCTGTGGTGACTGAAAACTGGACCAGATGCCCATGTGGTCTCAGATGCCTTGGTACTGATCTATTTCAAAGGCACTAGAGGAATTCTGCATGCTGTGATCTTACTGTTCCAGAAGGAGTATTTATTCTCACTTTGGTGAATTTTGAAGGACAAGAAGGGCAGGCCCCACAGAGAGACAAAGAAAGAAGTAGAGAATCCAAGCTGTATCGTTGCTGCTCTTTTAAAGACTTTGTGTGTCTTTAACCAGCGTATTCACACTGAAATTTTTCACTTTGGGCTCACTTTAATATAGATTTATGATTCACTAGCCCAGAAAGTAACCCACACTCTAGGTATATGGCCAAATTTCTGGGTTCCTGCTGCTGAACAAGTGAATCATGTAGCTTCTTTATAAATAATTTAAAAATTTAGAATTGCCTGTATATAGTAAACTTCAATAAAAAACGGATCGGTAGTAAATTACCTTTTATTTCAGTTTTAAGGTAAAAGAAGCCAGTATACAATAAATGTTTTACATATACTTTCTTATTATTCTCATGGCAATCATATGGGAAAAATGATTCTTGAAATGTGTAAGAAATTTTTGAAGGTAAGGCAATTGAGTTGCTTTTTAAATGCAGGTTTCCCTCTTTTCTCTCCCTCTGGATCCTTCTCTTTCTACCTTCTTCCCATAGTAGGGGTATTGATTTTTTTGACAAATATACATAATGTACAGATTTAAGCTTGTATCTTTTATTTCTAAAGTAATAGCTTTGCGCAGATATTCTAATAGTATTACTTGTTCAGAACAGATTAGAATGCCTTTTGGCATTTGCCTTCAAAGTGAGCCATATGAGAAAAAGAGTTTTATCTCATGTCTTGTCCCATCATACATGTCTAAAATTGACACTGGTTTGCTCACTGACAATTATCATGAGGTTTGGTACTGGATAACTAGTGGGTAAATTAAAAAATTCTTAATGTATAAAAGATATGACATCTACATTGACTTTAGAAAAAATGTTATAAGCTTTTGAGGCAATTAAAAAAAAGGTGAGATCATAGCATTTTAGAGCTGAAACAGATCTTTGTCCAACTTCCTTACTCAGCTCAAAGTTACTTTTAAGTGGTTTAAGTGTGGTTTAAAGATAACATACAGATTATCACATTAGAAACACAAAGTTATTCAAGAAAATGTTCACCACAAAGATTCATTTTCCGTCTTTACACATTCTTAAGACACTTAATTCCTAGAAGGAGATTTAATGTCCACCACTAGAGTTAATGGAACAGTGAAGACAGATTTTTACTTAATCCCCTTGAACCAAGGAAAGCTAATTTATAAGGCTTCATATAACAATGAAGATTAAGAATTTCATGAAATCCAGATGGACAAACAGTATCTATATTATGTCTTTTTCATACCTTTTCTTAAGTGTGTTTTAATTTCACTTTAAAATATAAGTGAGGACTTAAATACTTTGGAGTTTAATCATTATTCATTACTATGATTTTTATGATGCAGAAAGATTGTATGTTTTATGCTTCCTGATAGGGGCTGAGTTAAATATGTTTGTATTGCTTAATATCTTTATAATGGACAGTCACTTCTAAAATTTTGAAAGTTGTTTATAATGGAAAAAATGGAATTTTAATTTTCTTATGACTAAGAATTTTTACTGAATTTATATTAGGAAAAACACTCTCAGTACTATACAGTTGTCCCATTTTATTAATGAGGAAGGAAGTAGCAAATACCTTTATTTAGACATGCCAACTAAGTAATAATTTTTAAATGTTACAATATTTTTTATTTCTATAGCATCTTATGTAATATTTGTGATTGCTCAAGAGATTACTGATGGTCGAAAATGCTTAAGAAGTGCTTTTAAACATGTTCAATTTCTTTTTTTTTTTTTTAAAGATTTTATTTATTTATTTGCTAGAGAGAGCGAGAGAGAGAGAACGCACAAGCAGGGGGAGTGGCAGGCAGAGGGAGAAGCAGGTTCCCTGCAGAGCAAGGAGACTGACTAGGGCCTTGATCCCAGGACTCTGGGATCATGGACCTGAGCTGCAGGCAGATGCTTAACCAACTGAGCCACCCAGGTGTCCCTTCAGTTTCCTTTTCTGGAGTATGTAGTCATTAACAAAAGATTCTTTTTCACCACATATAAGAATGTATGTTATTGTGGATGGAGCATTATTGATTTGCTAGGTAGAACACATTATAACCCAAAATTGGTCATGCTTTCTAAAACATCCAAAACTATACAGAATTGTAAAAATTCTCCGGGCACTTGGGTGGCTCAGTTGGTTAAGTGTCTGCCTTCAGCTCAGGTCATGATCTCAGGGTCCTGGAATCGAGCCCCACTTTGGGCTCCCAGCTCAGTGTGGAGTCTGCTTCTGTCTCTCCCCCTACCTCTCCCCCTGCTCATGCTCTCTCTCACTCTCTCTCTCAAATAAATAAATAAAATCTTTAAAGAAATTCTCACAAAAATATGGGTTAAGTCAAATGTTTAGGCCATAAAAATCTCTATTAAAATTTGAAATAGATAAAATATTTTTAATTATCTACATAATATTTAATATTGCCTGGAATTCAATGTATATTTTAAAAGTTAATTTAAAAAATATCTTGTTAAATAGTTTATCTGATTTACCTAATGAAGGGATATCTTCAGTAAGCCCTTTATGTAGCCCTTGAAATGACACATGGATTTTTAGCTTCCCCCCTCACCACAGGGGCTTTTCTTTTTTTTTTTAATTTTTATTGTTATGTTAATCACCATACATTACATCATTAGTTTTGGATGTAGTGTTCCATGATTCATTGTTTGCGTACAACACCCAGTGCTCCACACAGAATGTGCCCTCTTTAATACCCATCACCAGGCTAACCCATCCCCCACCCCCCTCCCCTCTAGAACCCTCAGTTTGTTTCTCAGAGTCCATCGTCTCTCATGGTTGGTCTCCCCCTCCGATTTTCCCCCCTTCATTCTTCCCCTCCTGCTATCTTCTTCTTCTTTTATTTTTCTTTTTTTTTAAATTTTTTAATTGTTATGTTAATCACCATATATTACATAATTTGTTTTGGTGTAGTGTTCCATGATTCATTGTTTGTTCATAACACCCAGTGGCTCCATGCAGAATGTGCCCTCTTTAATACCCATCATCAGGCTACCCCATCCCCCCACCCCCCCTCCCCTCTAGAACCCTCAGTTTGTTTTTCAGAGTACATTGTCCCTCATGATTCGTCTCCCCCTCCGACTTACTCCCCTTCATTCTTCCCCTCCTGCTATCTTCTTCTTTTATTTTTCTTAACATATATTGCATTATTTGTTTCAGAGGTACAGAACTGTGATTCAACAGTCTTGCACAATTCACAGCACTCACCATAGCACATACCCTCCCCAATGTCTATCACCCAGCCACCCCATCCCTCCCACCACCCACCACTCCAGCAACCCTCAGTTTGTTTCCTGAGATTATGGATTTTTAGCTTTTAATACCTTTTTCACCAAGACTTGCAGACTTTCTGAGGCAATGTTCTTTTAAAAATATGTTGATCATACTGTTACTTGAGTAGACTGTGGCTTTCTGAAGTCAAAAAAATGTGTCTTATTCATCCTAGTGTCCTTAGCATAGCACAAATCATAGGATTCAGCCTATTTATTCAGTCTATTGAATATGGATGAATGGTAAACTTTTCTTTATGAAACATCTTTAGGATATCTGTATCTTCCTTAATATATTGTATCTTTATTGTTCCAGTGGAAGCATATCTTTTGAGTTTCCTGATGCGGCTCCACTCATTTAAAAATCATTAATGGATAACAAATAAATCAACAAGTTATTTATGGCCTACCCATATAAAAATGAAATGCAAGTTACAATATCTAAGAATTTTGTCTACTTGGCAAAATATTGAACAATGGCATTGCTTAGTAAAGATAAATTTGGTTGAAGATAATGAAGCTCTTGAAATTGAGAGGCACAGAATTTAGGCTTAAATCATTGAGGTAGGCAATCGGATACATGTTAGGTCTTAATCAAGGGTTTAAGTATGATAAACTCAGGATTTAAAATAAATGAGCCTCACTGCACAATAAGAAACCCTAAAGAGATGATAAAGTTGAAGACAGATCAACCAAGAGACTATAATTCTTGTGTGAACTGTATGGTGGAAAAGTGAATAGAGAGAGATGTGATAGAATATATCTCACAGGAAATACTGATAGGAAAGAATATAGGCCAGGGTGCCTGGGTGGGTTAGTAGGTTAAGCATCTGACTTTGGCTCAGGTCATGATCCCAGGGTCCTTGCTCAGTAGGGAGTCTGCTTGTCCTTCTGCCCCTGCCCCCCTGCTCATTCTCTCTCTTAAATAAATAAATAAAATCTTTTTTTTTTTAAAGAAGGAATATAGGCCAAGGAGAAGGTGAATTAGAAATCTCAAGCTGGTCTCACTGACAAAAATACCTTGAATGACTAAGGCATGAGGGAGAGGGAACTGGAAAATTTGATGACTGATTTTAGATTCATTAAATTTGATATGACCTTAGGGCATCAAAGCATCCAGATGGAAATATATATAACAGCAGTCCATTTAGAAATGTGAATGACAGTACAGAGCAAAATATATATTTTTGAGCATAATCAACAATGAAGGAGTAGTTGAAGTTATGGTAAGAGAGCATACTATAGGATTATGAAGAGATGGAAGGACAGAGTCACACTGAACACTGTAAATTGGAAATGAGAGTAGGAGAAGGAGCTACCTGACAATAAATAGAGTCAAAAAAGAAAGAAGAGAACCAGATTGAAGTAGGAGATGCAGAGTGTAGAGAGAATTTCAAGGAATGCAATAGAGCTGTAGTGTCAGAAGCCTGTTCCTATCAGCTCAGGAAAGTAGATTGTTAAATTTGGGGGAATTTTATGGTTCACTTTTTAAACTCAGCCATTCAAAAAAAAAATTAGATTACATAAACTTCAGTTAAACAAAATATATTAAAAGCAAAGTTAATAAATACAACTTACCACTTTCTAATTATTTTACTGTCTTTCGCTGTTACCCATACTCTTTATGTTATCTAAATATATTATAGGTAACTATATGGTGGGAATACTATTTAGTTGTGTTCTATTTTATTGTCCATCTCTTCCCAACTCAGCATGCAGTGATATCACATTGGTAACTTGAAATCAGCAATGAGGGAGGATGTGAACCATTAAAATGGTAAGTGCTAAAATTTAGGCCCAGTTTATAGTTCTATTGATTATCTAGGCAAGGGATTGGCAAACTACATCCCTTAGGCCATATTCAGCCTATTGCTTGTTTTTGTACATAGCTAGAGTATTTGTACATAGTTAGACTAGTGTGCACAGTCTAAGTTTTATTGGAATACGGCATAGTCTTTTGTTTACGTGCTGTCTATGGCTGCTTTTGTGGTACAATAGCAAATAGGAATAATTATCACAAAGAGTATAAGGCCCACATAATCTAAAATATTTAGTATCTGACCCTTACAGAGAAAGTTTTCTATTGCTGGTCTACACATAAGAAAGTGATGGAGGACATATGCATGATGCAGACGAAATTTATTTATTTATTTGACAGAGAGAGACAGCGAGAGCAAGAACACAAGCAGGGGGAGTGGGAGAGGGAGAAGCAGGCTTCCTGCCGAGCAGGGAGCCCGATGTGGGGCTCGATCCCAGGACCCTGGGATCATGACCTGAGCCGAAGGCAGACTCTTAAGGACTGAGCCACCCAGGCACCCCGCAGATTAAATTGAAAACTGTGTTGTGTGTACAGGTGTTACAGTGTGAAGACCACAAGAATCTGAGAAAATATTCTTCTAGTGTTTGTAAACTATTAATCTGAGTCAGCAAAAAGTTACTAACACAGTTGACAAATGTGTGAAGTTCTGATGTATGTCTCTGTTTTGTCATTTTTATTGTACTCAAAAACATTAACAAAAATGTCAAACAACACCCACATTGGAATTACCCTCATTTGTCAATCTCAAATATGGATTAGCTATGGATACAAGAGTTAGGAAAATAATCAACAAAATCCGTCTGTGAGAATCAATTGGCTAGATGGAATTTTCAATGAAGAATATTGTATGTTTTATTATTTGTAAATTGTATCCTGTGTATTTTTTATGTCAGTAAAATTTAAAATAAAGTTATGTATATATACACATGCATTACTTTTCGTGCACAGAGCACGTTTTTAAGCATTTCCCAGAACAGCCCTGAATAGCAGTTTCAGAAGCAGTGGAGTTTTGGAGGAAGATAGTAACAGAAAAGATCGTTATATTTAATAAGTACTTAATGACATAGAGTATATTTGTCATTCAGAAAACTATGAATCACTTAAAAAATCCTCAGAGTAGTTAGCTGCAAATTTTATTGCTTTTTTTCTTTTATTCATTTAGCAAATATTTAATTGGTCATCTGCTCTGTACTAAGCATTATGCTAAGTGATTGATACACTTTGAGGAATTAAGTAAAGACACAGCTTGTTTTGTGGTGTTTATAATCTGATGTAGAATGCAGGTCATAAAGGAATAAATATATAAACAAGCATGCAATTACAAAATTATATAAACAGACTATAGAGTTAGTGAATAATAGAAAGGAGATGGCATTGACCTTCCTAAGCAGGATGTCCAGGAAGATCTCTGAGGAAGTGCTGTTTTGGCTGAGGCAGAGACCAGGCTGGGAAGATTGTGCCTGGCAAGGGGAAGAGATTGTACAAATATCCTGAGGACTTAGCTTTAAAAAAATTTTTACTCCCTTGCAATAAAAAGGTAATCACTTTCAATTGCTTCATTAATTATAAAAGAAACTAAATTTTAAATGATATTACTTGGGATATAGGCAGTTACTTTCCTCTAAAAACCTCAAAGTTAATCATGTGTGGAAGTTAATTTCCCAAGTTTCCTTTTAAAGCTAGTGTGGAATTCTCTGTATGTTTACATATGACCTTCATTAAGGCTAAGAATTTCTTCATTTAGATTTTGGCTTTATTTGATGCTAATATGTTACGTCAGGTTGTTTCTCATTACTTTGTGTCAAAGGAGGATAATTCTTTTTCTTTCTTCATTTATGTGTTCCCGAATCTCTAAACCATACTTAGGCTCAGACAGAGAAGCATTCACGCTTTTATCCAATTTGATTTTTTTCTTAATTCATCAGGCCTCAGGGCTAGTATATGATCTCTGGTTTCATGAAAACCCCAGGTAAGTTCAGCATTACAGTGGAAATCTATCTTGTGAGAAAAGATTAATTGCATTTTCTCATCTTCCTTTATTCTTTTTGCTACATGGTTATTTTTTAACAAAAGGCTGAGTCAGATATAATAAGTACTTCAAGTGATAAAGATTAGAGCTAATATTTGTGAATATTTTGAAGCATTGACTGAAATATCCTCCTTAACATCACTTATTTTCTTCTCTGCCTGACTTCATTACCCTACACTTGAACTTCTTTGATTTCCTTTTCTTGGGACTTAGGACCCTTCATTCCAGTGCAGGCATCCAGAAATTGGTCATTGAATGTTATCATTGTAGGATTGGAAGAAAAAAAGAAAGGCAGCAAATCCTTGGCTTTTAAATTCAAAAGCTTCACTTCCTATACAAGAAGGAAGTATTTAGGAAGAATCTTTGTTATCCAGTTTAGAAGTCCCCTACTCCTGCCAGAACTCCTCTGCACTGTAGAAGGGAATAAAACAGAAGAGAAAGGAAGATAGTTAGCTGGGGCTTACAACTCATTTTATACAATTGTCTTTTACTTTGAGTTAAAAAGGATGCTGTAAAAATGTTGAGAAGTAAAAAAGTCCTTTGCCTTTTCAAAGGATCATTCTGCCAACTATGCTAAATATTTACTGAGGGGTCAAGGAGAGTCACAATGAAAGCAGTTAGGAGGCTATTGCTATAATCCTGGCAAGGGACGATGGTTGAGCACAAGTGATTAGATTCTGAATGTATTTTAAAGGTGAAGCCAACAGGATTTCCTACTGGACTAGATTAAGGATATGAGAGAAAGGAAGGAGTCAAGAGAACTACAAAGTTGGCAGAAAACAATGTCTGTCTTGAGGTACTGGAAGGATGAAGTTGCAACCTACTAAGATGGGTTTGGAGGAGAGATCAGGAGATTGATCTTTGATATATGATATATTAAATTTGAAGTGTTTATCAGACAGCCAATTGCAATTTGAACATACAGTTAGCTATGTGAGTCTGGAAGGACCTTGAGAAGAGATATTAATTAAGGAGCTTTCAACATAGAGATAATATTTAAAGTCATGAGGTTGAATTGAAGGCTGGTTCCCCAATAATATGTTTGAATAATCTTCTAACAGATCTCCATCTTGCAAATAACAGCTATAAATTCTAAATAAAATACCAAAAACAACTACTACAAAGGCTCTGAGGAGTTAACAAACCAGGCAGGTTATGAAGCAAAATTGAAACTTGTAAGAAGTAATGGTACTGGGTGAATTTCCTCATTTTTATAGCTTTTAGCTTGAGTACCATCTTCAGGGTTTCTGCAAGGCCTCTTTTAAGCTGCGATAGAAAACCTTAAGTTCTTCTGTCCTGAAGAATTAGAAGACAGAATTTGGGGCAACCACACAGAGTAAAGAGTGAATGAGGAAACAGAACCAGAAAAGGGGAGCCCTACTCCCCATGTACAAACTCTATGAAATCTCTGGCTAACACTTGAACCATACATGATTGAAAAAGATTTCAGCTAAAGACAAAAGAAATGAACTGACATTTGAGCTAACTCGGTGGAGATAGTTTGTCTTTTGAATCCAATTAAATTAACTGATGAAAAATTTTTCTACTTTTTGGAGGAATAAAATAGAGAGTTTCCGCAAAATAGCATTTACAGTACCCTAAATGCTATCTGAAATTATTTAACACATGAAGAATCAGGAAAATGTGACTATTTTAAAGAGAAATAACAATCAGTGGGGGCCAACTCAGATAATGAAGATACTAGAATTAACAAGCAAGGATTTTAAAGTAGCTATTTTAACTGTGCTCAGTGAGGTAAAGTAAAGATGTTTATAATGGATGAAAATATAGGAAATCTGAGAAAAACAAAGAACATGAAGAGAGAATCCAGTGAAAATTCTAGAACTGAAAAACAGTGTTTATGAATTAAAGAATTCCCTGGATGGGTTTAACAGCAGAAAGGAGATGACAAAGGAAAGAGTCCATGAATTTGAAGAAAGATCAGTAGAAATTATTCAATCTGCAAAAGCAAAAATAATAAAGATCAGAAATTTTAACAGAGATTTAAGCATCTGTGGGCAATAGCAAAATGTCTAACACAATTGTAATTGGAGCCCAGAAGAGAGGAAAGAGAATGGGCCAGAAAAAGTATTTGATGAAAAAATGGCTGAAAGTTTCTCCAAGTTGATGAAATATACAATACTACAGATTCAAGAAGCTAAGAAAAGCCAGATGAAGGTAAATATAAATCAAACTATGGTCATTATTGTCAAACATCTGAAAACCAGAGGTAAAGAGATTATCTTGAAAACAGCAATAGAAAAATGACTCATTACCTACAGGGTAGTAATGATTTGTAAAACCACTAACTTCTAATCAGAAACTATATACACCATAAAGTGATGGAACAATGTCCTTAGAGTGCTAACATAAAGTCCTGGAACTACATAGGATCACTAGGAAAGTAGACAGAGAAGAGGAAGCAAGAAATTAGATGAAATGATAAGAAAGAAGGAAAACTGAGTGGGAAGTATCCTGGAAAATGTTTCGAGAAAGAGGCTGTGGTCAACTGTGTCAAATGCTCTATTATGTCAAGGGCAGAGAACGACCATTGGATTGTACAACAAGGATGTCAGTAATAATTTTGACAGGAATAGTTTTGGTAGAATAGTGGGCTGAAGGCTTGATTGGAATGGGTTTAAGAGAATGAGAGGAAAGGAATTGAAAATTATAAGTACAGGCCTCTTTCAAAGAGTTTTGCTGCATAAAAAAGAAATGGAGTAGTAGTTAAGGTGGAGACTGGGGTCAAGAGAAGGTTTTGTTTTGTTTTATTACATGCTAATTAGAATAATCTAGTAAAAAGTAAAACAAAAGTGATAATTTCGATAAAAAGGGAAAGAACTGTGCAGTGTTACCAGGTCTGTAGAAGAAAAAAAAATAGCCAGTTGAGTTAGAATAAAAATCATGCACATAAGTATATGACTTTATTCCCTGATCCCCTCTATCTTGGGCAAGGCTTGTTGCTCCCCAGGCTTTACTATTTCAATTTAATCATTTGTCAGTACAAATATTTGAAAAATATGTCCACTAAAAATTATGTAAAATTCTATGATTTTATCAAATAGTAACTTTGATTTCTTTGTGTTTTTAATTATGGACATTCCCCAAAATATGAGCAGTATATATTTCAAAAATTGTTTCTTAAGTGATATTAAAACTCTGAATATATTTTTCTAGTAACATTGGTGTTATATGAGGTAGTTTATCCTGACCAGTCTACAAAATCCTGTGAAGTAACTGAGTTGTAATACTCATCATCTGAGAAGTCTCAGCTATTCAGATTTTTATTTCTATGGAAAAACTTATTCTAGTTTTCAGCCCAAGATTCTGGAACACATCTTCCATTGTGAAGTGGGCTTAAAGGTGGGAGTGGAAACACAGCCTCCTCATCACATTCCCCACCCTCATCTTCTAGCAGTGAGGGTAAGCCATCAAATTTCTCATGGCACCAAGGATTCAAGCAATGGGGTAATGGAGATCCTGGACATTTATTTTCTCACCAGTGAAAATTAATGAAGACCCAGGAGTTACTACAGCATTAGTGATGAGAAGGAAGTTTTAGCAGCTAGGGTGTGTTGGTGAGTTCTTGGTTACATAGCTGTTTATACCATATATATAAGGGTGTGTTAAAGTCTTTCTGTGCATGTGTGTGTGTGCACGCACACGTGTATGCTATTATTCTGTGTATACTGAAGTCCTGTTGACCTGAAAACCCAACATGTAAAAAATGCCAATGAATAAACTTTTGTTCCCATCTTTGCTTTTATGATTGAGAGACATGTCCATTAAGTTAGCTAAAAGCAGATTTATTCCCACATATATTTTAAAGTATATAGAGGAAAACTCCATTTCCTATGCATTCTGCATCTATAAGATTATGCAGTGATAATGATGTATGCGTTTAATGATGATGCTCAGGGCAGGAAAAAAAATCCTGAAGGGAATTCTGAGT
This sequence comes from Eumetopias jubatus, assembly GCF_037043125.1. Lineage (NCBI taxonomy): Eukaryota > Metazoa > Chordata > Mammalia > Carnivora > Otariidae > Eumetopias > Eumetopias jubatus. The sequence continues at coordinate 40,612,225 of NW_028274807.1, forward strand.
CACCCATGATTAAATTATTTTCAGCATAGATTCAGTACTCTTGTAAATCTTTGAACATTGATAAACCATATAATTCTTGGGTAAAAGGAATATTAACTAGAACAGCTCCCAACTACAGGGGTGAAAACTTAAGGTTGTGTCCTTAAGTGGAGAGACACTTTATTTAGACCTATTGAAGTAATTTTTTTTTAAACTTTATTCTTGATCTTCTGGGTCATCATTATAACTGTCTCCATTAACTATTTTCTGCCTATCTTGATGTAAAGCTGATAGTTTTAGATATACTTTGGACTTTAAGATTTGGAGGTGTATTTGCCTATTTGTGAGGACACCGAATGACTTGCTTGGTTGGGATACACACACACACACGTATCTCAAGTGCACTACAGGAGCACTTGAGTTCAAAAGGTTTAGAGTCATTGTAATTACGATTCACTGAGAGTAAGAATTATAGCTAAGTAATTTTCTTTTCTTGTTTCAAAAGAAATGGGTACACAGATGTAGAGTCTGAATACTTACAGAGTCTTAATTGCCTGCCACGAGGTAGTACTTAGGAGCATGATTAAATGGGTTAAGACATCTGTAGGAAGGAAACCTCTAAGTAAGAAGCGATGTACTAGTTAATGCTGCTCCTGAGATTGAATTTAAGATTTATAGCATTCCCCATTTTTAAAAAAAAAAGTTGTATATGGTTTGTGTACACATTGTTAGAAACTGAATTGTTCACAAATGATATATTTTTATGCTGATTCATTGGCATTGTTTCTAAAATAGTAGTTGCTATTTTAAATCTTTCTTTTCAAAAACTGCACATTCTTAAATATCAAGATCTCTTCTCTATAATCTTGTTCTTCTAAGATATCACTGGTGCTGTGATCAGGAGCTATTTGTTCAATCATGACCTGTGGGGCTTTCATAACCTCTTATAAACTTAAGTGCCAATCACCAGGCTGGATATAATTACGTTTTTGTGATTTCTTTGAGCTTGAAGGCTAATGGATAGCCTCAGGTATTTAAATAACTGCTTGAACTTTCTTAATTGATACAAACTGCCTGTAATAATTCCACTTTTCTAGTATGCCACCTGAACAGCTTTATCTTAGGTTTATATACTTAATTGATAGTGTTTGATGGTATACAATATTTATATGAACCTTTGTTGTATTGAACTGTATATGAGATAATCATTCTAAGTTATATTTTAAAGCTGTGTACCAACTTCAAAAACTAAAACTCTGTAATCAGTGTTTGTATGATAGATAAGCAAATTTAATATTTCATATCAAATTTTGTTAGTCTTGTAAACATACTAAAACTTACACAAATGATTTTTCCTGTTTTTTCATATTGCAAATTTATATGGAAACATATTTATATTTCAATTAAAATAAAAGTAACCATGTTAAACTTATGAAAACCATACCAAATGATCTAATATCTAATGAACAATTATTTGAAGACTTAATTTTCATTGAAGGGTTTTATTGATTTTCTACATTAAAAATAATCGAGATATATTTGGAGGAATAATTGGGTTCATAGCTTATTTTCCTTTAAAAAAATCGCATAGGTACAGATCTGTACCTCTGAAACAAATAATACAATATATGTTAAAAAAAAAAGAAGATAGCAGGAGGGGAAGAATGAAGGGGGTAATCAGAGGGGGAGACGAACCATGAGAGACGATGGACTCTGAGAAACAAACTGAGGGTTCTAGAGGGGAGGGGGGTGGGAGGATGGGTTAGCCCGGTGATGGGTATTAAAGAGGGCACGTACTGCATGGAGCACTGGGTGTTATACGCAAACAATGAATCATGGAACACTACATCAAAAACTAATGATGTATAGTGGTTAACATAATAATAAAAAATGAAAAAATCACATAAAATATACAGTATATATTGATCAAAATCGAGATATAATATAAATTGTTACAACAGAAATTGTGGAAGTAAAAAGCATATAAATAAGAAAATGTTTTTTGGAATTTCTCATTAAGAATTAACCTTAGCATCCTGGATTTGCAGCTAGATATTTGAGTCTCAGTCCTTGTTCTGCAGTGTGACTGCCATGTGACTTTTGGCAAGTTATGACAATTTTATAATAGCTCTTTGCTTATCTGTAAGATGGGAAAAAATTATGAAGACTGCAATACTTATCTTAAATATTCAACACCTCTTGATATTTTATGGACAGTCAATAAATTCTACCTTATTATCATTAACATAACTATTATTGTCATTATCATAAGAAATGCCTTATTACTTTTTAGTTTCATCTTGATTATAACCAGAAATTATGATCCAGATTTGGCTTAAGATGAGTTTGAATTATTTCCAAAACAAAGTAAGTCCCCGAAGTATTAAGATATGATACCATTAATGTTATTTACAAGAATATTTCAGAAAATCTGAAGGTAATTCATTTTTCTGAAAAGTAATTACTTGAGGCAGGTACCATTTTTGAATGTATACATTTTGGTATGTTTGAAAACAATGGTGATGTTCTATAACTAGTTATATATTGCATATTTTTATTCATTGTATTCTGCCTCTTAAGTAGATTATGTAAAATCATATGTCATTAAATTGGTATTATTAAATCTAAGTCACCAAACTTAGATCATTCTCAGATTGCCTGCCTATATACTAGCCAAGCAAGTTTTGGTGTTAGTATTGTTTGATAGTTTTTATCTGAAAAGATGTGGGTGGTGTGTGTGTATTTATATGTGTGTGTGTGTGTGTGTGTGTGTGTGTGTGTTTGAGCATTAGCAACTAATATACCATAGTAAAAAATCTTTGAAATAAATCTTTGCTACAGGTTGTATAGATATATGATTTGAGGGTTCTGCATGACTACTAAGAAATCCTTTAGAACTGGGAAGTATATATTATACTCAGAATTTTTTTATTAAAAAAATTTTTTTATTAAAAAGGAAGTAGAGTCATTTGCATGTATCTTCCCCCATTGTTAGAAAATAAAAAGAGCAAGAGTCATAGTTTTTCTTAAAAAACCAAACTGTATATAAATGACTCTGTTACATCCATTAGTTCTTGGATACAGGTTGATTAATTTTGCAAGTTGATAATTTTGGTGTATATTATTCCCAGTTCCAGGAATTGATGGATAGAGTATAGCCATTTATGTGAAATTTTCTTTTCTACTGTTAGCCACTAGTCACATGGAACTATGAACATTTTGAAGTTTGGCTTGTGTGACTGAGAAATAGAATTATAAATTTTATTTACTATTACTTTATTTATATTTACATTTAAACAGCCACATGCAGCTAGGGGATGCCTTGTCAGACAGCACAGTTCCAGATCCATGAGCAGTTTTCATATATGGTTCCATTTATGCCGTGGTTTGCTGTTGAGAATGCCCAGGGTATGAAGTGCCTTGGGGTGGCATATCCCAAACCTATCTCCTCATCTCATAGACATGGCCCATGCAGAAGAATGCAAAGCAGCATAAAAGCAGAGATGAGACTCAGATCTCCAGGTATTGTATCCCAGTCTCAGAATGCCCAACAGAACTTAATTTCTGATTTCCTTGTGACAAGTGATGAATTTGGTACATGGCGATAATGATTGTCAACAACCACAATAATTAAACTCTATATCCCATTCTGTGGCGTGCTGATAAGAAATGAGAAAAAGGAGACGGAATAAAGGGAACATTTTTATAACTAGACTCTGCTTCTTATCTTTCCAGTGAGTCTGTTGACAGAAATGGCCATATTCTTAATAAGCATTATTATCCCTGGGCTTGGTTACAAATCATTAACTGAGTTCATTACATGAAAGTCACTAATTTGAGTAACACAATCTTATTTGATAAAGAATGACATTGATGTATAAATCAAAGTGGACAACTTCTCAGGATTTTCTGATAATAAAATATAGACTATTTTAATAATAGTAAATTCATGTTACAATGGAGTACACAGAGTCAGTAATTTGGGGATCAAAGGGCCATTGCACATAAATTACTAAACAAATGCCAAAAGCCATCTAGAGACTGAGACAAGAATCTTTATGTCCTCTTTTCAGTTATATACTAGCTGCTTGATATTTTGTTCTTTTGCTAGAACAGAATATCAAGCAGCTAGCATCTAAGAAGTAAGTAACGGCAATGTGAACTTCAAAGTTACCTTAACTATGATGGAACACAAAAGAAATTGCCACATAATTGTTTTCATTTTCCCAGTTTAGATTTCACAATGGATCTCCCAGGTCAATCAATCATTCTTCTCTATTATTAAGATTTATTTATAGGAGGGCGCATAATAAGAAATTCTGATCCCTGGCATTTCAATAAGAATAATTTTGGCAGTGTTTTGCAGGATTAAATTTTTAAGATTTCATGACTTCTAGTCCCAACTGCTAAAGACTTTTTGGTAGAATTTTAGTAGATACTAATAATATTTCTGCTAGAAATTGGAACTATGCTCAAGTTCTATTGAAAAACTATTCTTGAACAGTAGTAAACTGTTAACAGTCTGTAGGGGTGGGCCCATCTCATGTTAAAAACGGTTTATAATATTCTGGTGATATATATGAAATAATTCCTGTCACCAATAAAATTTTGTTTGTGGAAAGGGAAAATGCTCTGAGCTTTAAATGTTTGTATATTTTGAACTTGCCATGAAGGCATGTGCTTTTTATTTCCTTGAGACATTGTTTTAAAATCCTCTGTTTAAAAATGTTCTTTGAGCTTTAGTAATAATTATAGGTTCAGATAGAGCAGCTCATCAAATCTTGGGCAGAAAAGAACAGAAATAATAGCAAGAGAGTTTCTGAGTTTGGAAGAACTGAGCCCAAAACCGAGTTTAAAGTTAAATAAATGTCCAATTTGGATATCTACATGGATTTGATATACTAATTCCTTTCTTGATATGTAACTTCTTTTTTATCTTTGTAGGTAACCTATGAATGTAAAACTGACTGACACTCATTTAAATTTGCTGTCTCCTATTCTATTGGAAAGATCCCTGTTTAGGTCAGGGATATAAGTGCTACAGGATATAAGAAAAAGCATACACATTACTCCTAATAATAATGAAGAGAGAGCTATCATTACTACATTGTAAATTATACAGTAAGTCTTAGGTGATTTATTTAGTAGCTTAAACACCTAGGAAATTTCACTAGTTGGCAGCAATTGGAAATGCATATTAATTGCATGCTCCATCCCACATCTGAAATAAAAGGAGAATGTCAGGAATAGATTAATTCTGGTTTCCTTTTGAATATCATATTTTAATTTCTTTTATGTTTCTTTAATCTTTTTAGCAGTGCTTAAGGATTTGGAAGATGTTGATTAAAGCGTTTCCTCTGATTAATTATATTTTGGCTTTCAACTCTTTTATTTTATTTTAAAATGAAGTGCACACACATTGTCTGGATTATATGAGCATCTGCTCTTCCCAGTCTCTGCAAATATTTATATAAATCTTACTGCCACCCTGTTCCCTCCAAGTTCTCACTGCTTAGCTAATCCTGATTGCATCTCCTCATTAAGCCATCTTCAGGATATGGAAACATAAATAAAACAGACTAACAGCCTTCATTTCAGGGATATTTGTGTGCATGGTTTACCATTTAACTCATGTTATTAAATTCTCGGAATTCATTCTGAAATTATAGGGTTTCCTTTACCTCTGTTTTCTCTATTTATACATCTGATTATTATTAACCCAAGAACTATTTTGGTCATGATGACTAGATCTTTATAAAAAAGATACACTATTTTTGACTGGAAATTTAGAAGTTAGTAGGCGGCTTAAAGGTGATGCATAAATGTTGAATATCTCTTATTTTTTCCCTTTAACTATCCTCCCTGAGTGTTTCTTCCTTTGTTATTTATCTGTGGGTTCAGAGAATAAAAGATAGTACCTGCTACACGGGGATGGAATTCTAGTACTTACTATAAAGATTGTCCTTCACCTGGGTTCCCTTAACTAATTCTGGCTTTCATTTGGGGACAGTACTTTAATCTGGGGTCTTAGCTTTATTTCATGCTTTGATACAGAGTGAGAGACATCTATTTGACTTCATTTTACAAATTGTCCTTTGACCATGTAGTTTTTGTAGACAGAATGATTTTTTTTGATAGTAAATTTCTAAGACTGAGAATTTCTGTTCTTGCAGCTTTATGTAATTATGTTCAAAGGGGTTTGAATTAAAATGGAACAGATGTGTTCATCTTTAATTATGGTGTAACAAATTGTGTTACTCTAAGGCTTTATTAAGTGAAACGCTCATCTTTTTGTAATAATGGGTCAGACAGTTTCAAAATGATATCGGTGGACACAGTGTATTGCCTATTTCACTTAAACTTCAAAAGGAGAGTTAAAACTCACAGACTCTGCATGTAGAACCAGAAGAAACTATAGAAAATAGGCATAATTTATTATTTCAAGTTAAGTGAAAATAATTGTTAGAAACGTATGAATTTTAATGTCATCTAAATAAGACCAAAAAGGTAACATTTGACATGACAGATATATCTAAAGGGTATGGGAATATTCAACTCTGTATTGGAAAATGTAATTTTTAGGTTTCCTGAAAACCCTCTTGTATTCTTTTGTGCAGACACTCCCTTACAAATGAATAGCCAGTTGTTTTTTTTTTGGGGGGGGGGGACCATTTCTAAGTCAGTACAATAAAGTACTTTTTATTTATTTATTTTTTTAAATTTTTAAATAAAGTCCTTTTTAGAATTAGCTGGCAGCTACTTAGAGAACCAAAAATTAGCAAGAAACATATGGGCAGGCACAAATCCTGTGATGCGAGTCCCATCCCAAATTTTCCATTTCTGTCCTTGGTACCACTATCCTTTTATGCTTAGGAACATGTTCAGCTCCTTACAATTTTTCCATTCCCTTAACCCAATCTGTCACCAATTATTAATTTTATTTTTGATTTTTTTTCTTTACATACTCTCTCTGCTCCATGTATCATCACCACTGGAATCCAGGCTCCATTACCTCATACCCAGATCATTACAGTTGTTTTCTAATACATTTTCTTGACCCTTCTCTCCCCTTTCCATTCTCTTCAATTCCTGCCAATCTAATATAAAATAATAATGCTATTATGACACACTATTTCCTAAAATATTGTGATAGATATAAATTGTCTATTATACAAAGCCATACTTTTAGGTCTGGTCTTCAGGATCACCCATAATCTCTCAGCACCTTCTTCTCACTACTCCTCAGTAGAGCTAGTGATATGATCTTGCTTTCATAATGTCTTTCAGTAACTAAACCCAGCCTCCACCTGGCAGGATTATTCATTTCATGCCAAAATACACACCTTTATCGTCACCCACATTCTCTTTCTTCAGCCTAGGATGCTCTGGTGGCTTTCTCACTAAACACTTTACCTCTCTTGAAAGGCCAGATTCATCATGATGTGGTTTTTCTCTTTTCTCACTTTTCCCTGTCTGAATTGTCAATTCAGTTTTGATTCATACTGTATTTTCTGAACTAGTTTTGAGTTTTCATAAAGATCTTAATCTTGTGAAATAAGGTTTGATTCATCGAGTGACTCAATGAAAAGTATACATTGGTTGATCAATTGACATGCCTTCTTTGAGGGATTCATTGATAAGACCGTGTTTATTGGGATTGGCAGGAGGCAAAAACAGGAGATGGGTAAAAGAAAAAATTGGGGAATTGAATATTTTATTGCAATGTCTATAAAATTGTTGGTCTAAAGGAAGCAAATACACTAAATTCAAAGAGAAAAAAAAAAAGTAAACTTCACAGAGCTGTGGTAAACACCAGATGTTGAAAGAGGATCTTACCAGACTAGCCATCTTCATCTTTCATCTCTTAGAGACAAATTACAACAAAGAGCCAAGATAAACATTAAGAAACCATAGAGGATATTAAGTCAGAATGCAGAGCTATAGATTTCAAAATAGAAGACATACCAGGGAGCCATTGTTAATGTGTCCCTTAATTCAAGGCTGCTGCTGCATGTCCTGCTCCCATCAGGATCTTCTGGTCTCTGTCTTTTACTTCCCTCTCCTTCCCTCAGTAGACAGGCACACTCACATTTTCAGGATCCAAGGAAGGAAACAAAGCTTGGTATTTTGGGTCAATCAGGGCATCAGGACAGCGGATGCAGTTTGATACTTTCTCCTGTAAATCCTTAACACAAAACTCTGGATTCTCACTGAAGGACTAACAACACCTTTAATTCTGATGAATTAAAAATAAGGTAAGAGCTACAACTGAGTTACTTATCTAATATTAGAAAACAAATGTTGATCACTGGGTTCCCTTGGTTCACTAAGCATATCTTTATAATCTGAACATACACAGTACAGGATTTTTCTTATCTTTTAATAACTAATTTGAAGCAACATAAATATCATTTATATTAAAACGTATAGAGTAGAGTAAATTAAAAGTAATATACAAAACTGAAATGCTACAAATAAATAACATCTTATGACATCAAATAAATGAGTGGCAAAGTGGACATGGCTTCAGAGATGTTGATTTCTTGTCTTTTGTTTTTCTAATATCAAAATTATTACAATGCTTATTATAGAAAATTTGGACAGAGAGAAAAACACAAAATAAGAAACTTACTCTCATTCTACCACCAAGTGATAACCCCAGTCAATATATTGGTGATTATCTTACCAAGAGGTAGTTTTGTATAGATAGACATTTTTTTATTACAAAATGATACCACATTTATGCTGTTTAATAAAATTTTTTACTTCACAATATATAGTCATTTTTCATGTCAGAATAATATTATACTAGAGCTTTAATGCCCAATTTAAAACAGCATTAAATGTAAGGTAGTTCTCATTTGCCCTATGAGAAGGCCAATTTATTAGTGACAAAGACACTTAAAATCACATGTTTTAGCAAATACTAAATCCATTTTAAAATGCCAATTTTAAAAAACCTTATAGTTCATGAAGTGCCATTAATTTTTCATCATTGGAGACGTTCTTTTGAGTCACCAGCTCTTTGGAGCCCATCGTCTGTACTTTGTATCTGTTTATGATGCTGTTACTGGAAATTTTATCCCATGATATAAATACTCGTTTACATAACATTAAGATTTATAGTATTTTTGTTAATCTCCACAATATAACCATTTATCATATTGCTTTTAAAAGTGATCTTGTTTACCACAATATCACCACTTGGAATTGTGTGGTCAGACTCTGGGAATAACTATTCAATATGTTAATTTTCTGTAATTCTGTTTTTTTGGTTTTAGTCATGTTAACGCTCTATCATATCTGTCTATCCGTCCGTCCATCTGTCATCACCTATTTAAATATATACATAAACTAAGTAACATTGATGAAAACAGTTTTGGGCTAATGTCTTCTTCCAATTCCTGCAATGCTATTCAAGACAAAGAAATTAAGAAAGCACCATTTGGAAATATTGATTTTAAGCTAACTCCTTTTGGGGGCAGGACAGAGGGAAAACTTTTTTAAAAGTTAAATATATATCATATAATCCAACCCATTTGGTAAGTAGTTTATCATGATTAGCTGCTTTTTGGTAAATTCCATCAGACTCTCTTCCGACAATAATATCAGCTGCAAATAGACAAGTTTATTTCTTTCTTTACATAAAGATGCCTTTCTAAGGTGAATAATTACAGTAGTTAGAGACTTTAGTACAATAGTGAATAGATGGTAAGAGTGGACATGCTTGTTTTGTTACTGAACTTAAAAAGTATTTAGTTTTGTGCAGGATTTATGTTAGCTGTACTTTTTAAAAATCAGGAATGAATATTAGACTTTGTCAAAAGGTTTTACTACTACTACTGAGATTATAATTTTTTTTTTAATTTTGGTGATATGATGAGTTACATTGATTTTCAAAGGTTATAACAGCCTGCCTTTTTAGGATTAATCCCTATTTAGTCATGACACATTAATCTTTATATTCTGTATTTTTTTAATACTTTGTTTACAATTTTCGCACCTATGTTCATGAAGAATATCGGTCTTTATTATTCCTTCTACTTACTTTGGGCTTTTTCTGATTTTCTTTTTCTAGTTTCTTAAGGTGGAAACTGAGGTCATTGATTTGACTTCTAATATAAGCATTTAGTGCTATAAATTTTCCCATTAATACTGCTTTCTGATTTTTTTTAAAAATTTACTTTAAAATATTTTCTAATTTTTCTTTAAGTTTCTTCTTTGATCCATGGGTAATACAGAATTATATTAATATTTTTTTAAATATTTGGTGATTTCCAGAGATTGTTCTTTTTTTTTTTAAAGATTTTATTTATTTATTTGACAGATAGAGACACAGTGAGAGAGGGAACACAAGCAGGGGGAGTGGGAGAGGGAGAAGCAGGCTTCCCACTGAGCGGGGAGCCCGATGTGGGACTCGATCCCAGGACCCTGGGATCATGACCTGAGCTGAAGGCAGACGCTTAACGACTGAGCCACCCAGGCGCCCTCCAGAGATTGTTCTTTATTAATTTCTAATTTAATTCAGTTATGGTCAGGGAAGATTTTTATGGCTTAAATGCTTTTGAATTTATTGAGACTTATTTTATGGCCTAAACTATGATTTTTTTTTGCAAATAGTCCTGCTCTTGAAAATAATGTATATTTTGATGTTGAAATGAGTATTTCATATCTTTTAAGTTTGTATATTAGGTTGCTTGAAGTTGTTCCACAGTCAATTGATTTTTATTTTTTTAATGTTATTTTTTCCTGTTTCATTTTTAATGATTCTATTGTGTTCTCAATTTTACTAGGTTTTTCTTTTACATTGTTTAATCTGCCTTTAATTCTGTTCTGTGAATTTTTCATCTCAGTCATTTTAGTACTTATCTCTAGAAAGTAGATCCGGGTCTTCTTCCTTTCATGTTTCTAATGGGTTTTATAATGTATCAAACACAGTTATTAAAGCCATCTTATTGTCCTTCTCTACTAATTCTAACACACCTGTGTTAGTTCTGGGTCAGTGTCATTTTATTGATTCTCCTCTTCTTTATGAGGCATGTCTTCTTGCTTATGTGCAAGCCTGGTAATCTTTGACATTCATTGTGAATTTTACATTTTTGACTGTTAGATATCTTTTGTATCCCTATAATTATTCTTGAACTTTATTCCAGCATATAGTTAAGTTACTTTGAAATAGTTTTATCCTCTCTGGTTTTCTTTTTTATACTTGTTTGCTGGGGTTAAGTAGGGTTAATTTTTTCTTTACCAGTAGGGTTAATTTTTTCTTTACCACCCCTCCTGGGTGGTCCATCTCATTACCTGTAAATGATGAGATTTCTTAGTCTGGAAGATGTGAAAAGGCCTCTTTCTGACTCTCTGTTAGTTCCAGACATTGTTCCTGATGTTTTTTTTCTCACTAGTTTTGGGTAATTTCCTCATGTGCATGCACTGATAATTTCTCTGCTGAATACTTGAGGGGATCGTCTATAGACATCCAGGGTTCTATCCCTGTGAAATTCTCTCCTCTCTACGACTCTGTCCAGTGAACTGCAGCAGCCTTATTCTTCCTGTCTTGGCACCCCTGTTCCTGTCTTATTCTTGCTGTCTCCTCAATTCAAGGGGTCCACTGGGGTCCTCCCGGCTTCTCCCTCCCCAGATCATGGCCTGAGAACTCTCTCAAGACAGTAAATTAAAAAAAAATGTAGAGCTCACCTCATCTGTTCCCCATCTCTTAGTGATCACTGTCATTTGTTGACTGGTGTCCAAAATCTTAAAAAACTGTTTTATGTATTTGAAAATTGTTTTATGTGTTTTGTCTGTTGTTGTAGTTGTTGTTGTTAAAAGGGAAGATTGTTTTAGGTGGGATAGTAAATCTAGTTGCTGCTACTCTACCTTGAGTAGAATCAGAAGGCTCTGTTAGCTTCATTCATAACTTTGAAATATTTAAAAATATTGTATATGGGCCGCCAATTGTACCATTGCCCTGGACTCAGCAAATATAATGGTGTATCTGGGAAAAAGAATTAAAATAGATGGGAAAAGGGGATAATTGATGTAATAACAAGGTCTCAAAAGGGAAGGAAGTATTATTCCTAAAAGTTTTATAGAAAATAGATAATATAGGATATTTGAAGAATGTGATTTATAAAAAGTGCTGTCAATATTTAGAGATGTCACTGTTTGTTGACATGTAGAAGGCTTACTGAACCATAAAGATAACACAATTGCTCTTGGAGGTCTTACAGTTTTGATACTTAAAACCCAGGCATATATTTTCCCATCAGTTTTTAGCAGTCTTGGTGTGGAGCAGAGCAGCTAGTTGGCTAAATTTGTCTGTGTCTTATTTGGCGAAAATGAAATAATGAAGTACAGATTTTAGGCCAGATATGAAAAAATAGGTGAAAAATAAACTTAGGAATAAATAAATGTGTAAAAAAGAACTAATATTTATTTATCACCTACTATGTTCCTCACCCACACTATGCTGAGTGTTCCAGGTTATCTCATTTTATCTTCATAAAAACTGTATTGGGTGGGCATGAGTATCTGCTAGATTAAACATAATTCCATTTTCTTTAGATGAGGAAATTGAAGCCTGTTTAAGTGTACACAGCTAGGAAGCAACTGATCCAGGATGTGGATCCAAGTAGAATCCAAGTAGACTGATTTAAGAGCCCACACACTAAACCACTGACTATATTGCCAATGAGGTTAAAATGGAAATGAATTAAAATACACAAGAGAGCTGGAAGGATTGAAGGATGTGGTCAGAAAGCAGGATATTAATGTTAAAGATGTTGGAGACAAAGCTGCTTTGGGTGATGCTGGTTCTAAGTTGGGTGGCTGGAGTAGAGTTGAAGTTAATGTAATTAGAATTAAGGTAATTTAAGAATGTTTAGGCAGGGTAATGCATGTTCACGGATATTAAAATTACCCACGGTACTGGCTGAATTTGAGGTAGAAAGTAAGACTAATGAAATTTTATATTCCTATTCTGTCATACTGACTGGCTTTCTGTAAATCTTTAGGAAAATTCAAGAAGTTGAGGAACCCTAACATCAGACACTGTATTTAATCAGCCAGGGAAAGGTTCCCAGGTTCTCAACCTGCCAGCAGACAATCTAATAAATAGGTATACTTGCTTTTTTGGTGTCCACTACTTGTCATAACTTCTGAAGTTATCTGGGCCTCAGTCAAGGAAAGGTCTTAATTGTTTGGGACTTAATCTCCATGCTGTGGCCCTTTTGGCTCCCTTGTTCAGGTACTTCATCAGTGCCTGAGAGGAATTTCAGTACATACTAGGAGTAGGATCATCTGAAGTTTCCTGCTCTAATAGGGGAATTCACCAGAATAAGTCTATATTGAAGGGCCAAAGCTTGTAGAATCCCTCAGTTTCTTGGCTGCTTATTTAATATTTGTCAGGTAATCTCATGGAGTATTAGCTCTCCAACATCGTCTTAACTCATAGTATTATTTTAATATAACATTATTGTTGTTAATATTTTTAAAACAAACTCTTTTACAAGGCTTATTTTTTTTATATAAATTATCCTTGGAGAGAAGGAAAAGATGGTGCCAATTTCTGCCTAAGAAAGGAGACCATTATGGATTCTGTACTATACCTGATGAGATTATAATATGAAAATTAGTCCAAAAGTAATTGCATTTTGGCAATACTCTCTTTCCCCTGATTTTGTTTAGCGTGGGTTTCCTGCTCTGCAGGAATTTGGTCCTCAGTGGATTTTAAGCTCTAGCACTTTGAGGTCCCATAGACCCACAAACCTGTGCCAGGTCATGAGTTTCCATTTGTGGCCAGTTCTATGATTAAAATGCTTCAGAGCATATCAGTGACAAGGCACTGTTGGCATTCCAGTGCCGTCAGTTTGTGTAATGGTTAAGCCACAGATGTATGTGGATATCATGTTGTCATCATGTTCTAGAGTGAGTTGACCAAAAACCAAATGGGGCAGGGAAGGCATAAAATCAACCTATAAGGCAAATTAGGAAAGAGAATTTGTTTTTCTAACAGAGATTTGAAGTTTTCATGTCAGCGAGTCTTAAAGTTTGGTTTGTAAATGAGTCTTAAAGTTGAAAACAAAATATTTTATTTCCTCAAGCAATAATTCTGTGTCCCCCATCATGTTTATATTTTAATAGAGAATGGATACATACAGGACAATTTAAATAGAGTGTTAAAGTGATCACTATTTTCTAGGATTAAAAAAGAGAAATAGGTAGTAGTTATTGAAGGGGGAGAGAGAGGGGCTAAGTAAGGGTGAAATGCGTAATTGGAGCCAGTGGAGGGAACAGGGGAATATTTCTTAAATATAATTAATATTGTAAGTTAAAGTCTTCTTTAAAAAAAAGAAAAAGAAAAGCAAAAAACAGCTTGTGTCTCAGCCTAACCCCTTACTATTTTCAAGAGGAGCTTTCTAATTCACAGGACGGCATAGAAAAGGAAACAAAGTGATGTAAGAGTCAAATAGTTGCTGAGTACACTGAGGCTTCATTTATGAAAGTTGTAGTTAGAGTGTGTCTTAATTGGTGGTGGGGCACTAGATGTTTAAGGTCGAGGTAGAGAAAGTGTCATGTAGGGACAGAGGCAGGGAGTAAGGGAAGGCTACATGGAAGATAGTGCTTGAGCACAGTGGCTTAGCACGTGATGAGTTTTATATTTCATGCATTGTTACCCTGTAGTATTTGTAATTAAGATTAAAAAAAATTCCAAAGATTTTAGAGATTAAAAACAAAAAGTTCTAAGAGAACCCCACATTTTATACTTATATTTCCTTATCAGAAAATCTGTGTTTTCAAAACTGGACTTTAACTTTGTTGCAGACAGTGTTTTGGAAACAGATTCCTAAGTTTGAAAAGGTCAATGCAAACCCTTCACACCAACAAAATGCACACTTTCCTTTCCAACACTCAAGAATAGTTCTTCTGATGCTGATGAATGTTAAAGTAATGAAGAATTTTGGTGTTATCTAAAATATTTGTTTTGTTCTCTGGGCATATGAACTAATACTAATTTGCAAAGGCTGGTTGAAAAAAAAACCTCACTTGGATAGCATTTAATAAAAAATGCAAGTCTTTTGACTATGGTAAGATTATAGTATTTGGTTCTTCTCCCAAGTAAACAGATTTGTTTCCAGGAATTTGAGTGATGGAAAAATAACCTTTAAACTTATTTTTCAACTGGAAGAGACTGTTCTATTGTGAAAATTCACATACAAATATTTTGGGGAATACAAATTTCCAAGGAATTATGGGGAGCAAAAATTTTTGAGATAAACCATATGGACTTAAGCTGATATTATCGACATTTTTCTCTTATGAGTAAACCAATTTTATAATGTAAATTTGAAAGGTTTCTATTCTAATGAATGAGTTTTGTTGTTAGCTGTTTCCAGCTAAATTTACTCATTTCTGCTATTTTTCAGTCAATAACCATTTGTTGAGGGTCTATTAGCTGCCCCGTCCTCTTCTAGGCACCAAAAATACAGTAGTGAACAAGATAATGTTTGCTTTCCTAGATTGATGAGAAGTAGATAATAAAAAGAAAAATACAATAGTATGATATCAAATAGTGATAATATGTTGAAAGGAGAAATTAAAATAGCGACCTTCAGTTTGTTTCTCAGGAAACTGAGGGTTCTAGAGGGGAGGGGGTTGGAGGGATGGGTTAGCCTGGTAATGGGTATTAAAGAGGGCATGTATTGAATGGAGCACTGGGTGTTATATGCAAAAAATGAATCATGGAAGACTATATCAAAAACTAATGATGTAATGTATGGTGATTATCATAACATAACAAAAGGGGCGCCTGGGTGGCTCAGTCAGTTGGGCGTCTGCCTTCAGCTCAGGTCATGATCCTGGGGTCCTGGGATTGAGCCTTGCGTTGGGCTCCCTGCTCGGCACGGAGCCTGCTTCTCTCTCTCCCTCTGCCTGCCACTCTGCCTACTCGTGCTATCTCTCTGTCAAATAAATAAATAAAATCTTAAAAAAAAACATAAAAAAATTCAAAAAAAAGAAAAGACTTAAAAAAAAGGAAAAGAAAATTTCTCCCCCAAATACATATTCCATCTCTGCAAGTTAAAAAATAAATAAATAAAATAAAATAGGGACCTTGACTAAGTAGTGATTGAGGGGCTACTTTAGCTAGGCTGGTTGGGGAAGATTATCTGAAAAGTTTGTTGAATTCAGATCTGAATGATGAAAAAGATGCAGTTAAATTAAGATCCGGGGGAAGAGGCCTAAAAAACAAGGAATAATTAAAATAGCATGAAGACAGGAACACGCTTGGCATTTTTTTGAAATGGAAAGAAGGCCAGTATGCTTTCTTTCACAAGAAAGAGAAAAAAAAATTCCAGTAGTTAAAAATGATTAAGGCACATTTTGCCTCTTATAGCCAGAAGTTCAAAGGTCAGGTAGTTTCCAAGATTGTTTGATCTTGTCAACCACATGGCATCTGTTGCCTATTTTATCAGGAATAGAAGTTCAAACATTTCTGTGCCCCACATCTTGGTATGGAGTCGTCAGGGAAAACACAATGCATTCAAGCACTGGACTGCCTATAGCGGAGAGACAGTGCAAGAGAGTTTCTCTAGTGGCAGTGGTCCTCCTTGGTCCCTTTTGGCAGCTGATAGAGAGTGACTGGCCTGCATACACCCATCTTGTGCTATAGTCTGCAAGGGCGCAAATACAAAGGTGAGGTTGTCCAGGTGCCGTATGATGCACATGCTTAAGCAGAAACAGGGAAAGATATTCCCACACAAGGTGATAAACCCAGCAGAGACTGTGAGGACTTTTGATCTCTTGGTGAAGAAACATTCCAGGCCCAAGGCCCATCCTTAGGCAGTTGATGAGGTGGAAAGACTGCAAACATGAGATTGCCTTTCCCAATAGATCCCATCATCATAAACCCAGAGTTTTTTCCTTCTTTTTGTCTTACTCTCCGATGTTTGCACTAACCTTTGATCAGTATCCCTTGAAGGTCAGGTCACTTTGTGACTATAGGATACATGTCAGAGCTTCCTTACTCAAGTTCAGGGGGCAATAAAATTAATTCCTGACTTTGTCTTAGAAGAAAGGGGAAGAAATTTCTCAGAAGCTCTGTCAACCTTTCCTCAAATGCTACCAAAATCTTCCAAATGATCAGTGCTGAATTAATCACTGGTGAGGGGAATAGAATTACCCTTAGGTAAATCAGACCCACCTCTGGATATGTCTGGAAATGTGGGAAACCCTGTACTTTCCACATTCCTGAGATATGTAGCTTGCATGTAAGAAAGAAGAATATGAAAAAAAGATCCAGGAGAATGGGTCAAACTGTTGGTTAGGCAACCTATTGGTTGTCTGATACAGCTCTTAAGGGTATAATAAACAAGGTGGAGAGTGGAAAGAAATGAGGCCAGGCATTTAGGCAGAGGGTAGATTATGCAGAGTCTTATAGGATATTGAGTTTGCATTCTACTCCAGTTGAAGGGAAGAGCAATTTCTGGATTTTTAAACTGGTATATATGTGTGTGTGTGTGTGTGTGTGTGTGTGTGTGTGTGTGTGTATGTGTGTGCGCGATATGATCTGATATATGTGTTAGATTGAACATTGATAATAGGGTGGTGTGGCAAGTTCAGGCAGTTCTTCTCACAGAAAACAATTATAGTAACTGGAAAATAATCAAAACAAAAATTTGAAGATACTGGAAAATGACCAAAGGCAGGTAGAAACTTGAGAACAGTTTACTACTAAAAGAGTGCTACTACATCAGGTAGAAAGTACAATGTTGTGGCTTTTTTAGAAAACCTCAGCCTAAATGACTCAATTTCAGGGGAAATTCTAGAAGCAGGAGCACCACATAGGTCTGAAATCTAAAAATCTGAGTATAATATTTTTGCAAATTCCCGGATGATCAATAAAATAAGGCCTCAAGCAGGCTGGTGAAAAAGCAGGGTGAAAATAGAGATGGGTTTGCTCTTGAATGACAGAATTGCCTCTGGGGAAATACTGTAGTTTGTTATGCCTCTTATTGAGTGCATTCCCTAGTCCACAGAGAGTCTGGACAGCAGAGAATAGAAATCTTATTAGACTGATTTGTAGGAAGGCAGAATTCTGAGATGGGAAAGCAACTGGAAATTTACAAGGGGGGCCTGGAGGCAAGAAACCACCAAAAGAGTGAACCCCCAAATCTGAACATTGACTCAGCTAAATTTCTTGGCAGATATCTAAACTAAATAGGCACAGAGGAGACCAACATGGAGGCTAGGCTTAAAAGCAGCATCTGGAAGCCAAGAAAACTTGGCCAGAGTTACTGTCTTCTCCAGACCACGGGGAAGACAAATTTTAGTTTGGATCCAGGCAAGTTAGTGACTTACTGGAACCAAAAACCGATAATCCTAAGAAGAAAAGAGATTTCAGAGTCACTACAACATATTGGACTGAATATATCTCCCCCCAATTCATATGTAAGGCCTCACCCCCTCACTGTAGCTGTATTTGGAGATAGTGTCTCTGAGGAAGTAATTAAGGTTAAATGAGGTCATAAGGATGAAGAACTGATCAAAAGGCTTGGTGTTTTTATAAGAGAGACTAGAAAACGATCCTTGCCCCCTCCTGCCACACACACACTGAGGAAAGGCCATGTGATAACATAGTGAGAAGATGGCTGCTGCAAGCCAGGAAGAGATTCCTCATCAACTGAACCTTGATCTTGGATTTCTAGCCTCCAGAACTATGAGAACTGGAAAGTACATTTCTGTTGTCTAAGCCACCCAGTTAAGGTATTTTGTTATGGCAGTCTGAACTACTGAGCTAACAAATACATTATCTGTTATGATGAGTTTGCAACAAAAAGTTACTAGCCATGGAAATAAATTGGAAAATGTAGCTCATATGCAGGAAGAAAAATATATCAATACAAACTGATTGCAAGTGGGTCAAGATATTAAATTAGCACAAATGTCAAAGTAAGTGTTATATTCAGTGAATTAAAGAAAACTATGTTCAAAGATTGAAAAAGTGTTATCACAAATTGAATTATTGATTTTTTAACAGACAAGTGGAAACTAAAAAATAAGCCAATGGAAATTCTAAAGCTGAAAATTATAATAACTGAAAATAAAAATTCCCTAGGTGAGCTCAAAAACAGACTGAAGATAGCATAAGAAAGACTCCGTTAACTTGAATGTAGTTTGCTGGAAACTATAGATTCCAAAGGGCAGAAATAAAAATAGATAAAAGAAAAATGAACAAAACTTCTTCAGAGAACAGTGCAGAGTATCATGGGGTCCAACTTATGTGTAATTGGAGTCAAGAGTCAAAAGGAAAGAGAAAGGGACAGAAAAAATATTTCCAGAAATGAACAGAATGCTTCTGAAATTTGAGAGCAAATACTAACTTACAGATACAAGAGGCTCAATGACCCTAAATTGGAAAATAAAGAAAAGCTGTACCTACATCCCTCATGTTTAAGATGTTAGGAATCAAAGATAAAAGAGAAAACCTTGAAGGCAGCAAGAGAGAAATGACTCATTACTTACAGTTATGAGACAATTATAAGCTGACTTCTTATTAGAAATAGCGGAGACCAGGAGACATTAGAATGACGTATTCAAAGTGCTGAAAGAACAACAACAATAACCAAAAGTCAACCAAGATTTCTATTTTCAGTCAAGCTGTTCCTCAAAAGTGAAAGAGATTTTCCAATAGACAAATTGAGAGAATGTGTCACACCACTAAAGGAAGACCTATACCACTAAAGGAAGGCCTTCAAGTTGAAAGGTAATCAACTATACAAAATGAATAAGGAGGACTAGAAATTGTAAATAATTGTAAGAAAATATTTATTTATGGTTTTATTTCCTAATTTCTCTAAAATATCTATGACTATGTAAAGGAAATTTTTAACGCTGTATTATTTGGCTTGTAACATAGATGATGTATTATGTATAACAATGATAGCCCAAAGGATGGAGGGTGTTAAATGAAAACTACTTTCCCATATATCATCAAAAAATGTCAATATTTAAATAGATTGAAATAATTTAAAGTTTAATGTTTTAATTCCTAAAGCGACCATTTAAAAATGTAAAAATTATAGCTAAAGAAGTAAAAGAAAATTTAAATTAAGAAAAGAAATAAAGGAAAGTGGGAAAGAGGAACAGAGGAAGTGAGGTAAAACAAAAGAAGAATAGCAAAATGTCACAAAGAGATCCAGTCACACTGATAATTACATTCAATGTAAATGGACTTCAATCAATAAAGATTACTACACTAAATAAAAAAGCAACCCTCATATTTTTATATACGTGTGTTTGAAAATAAAATAATAGAAAAAGTGTAACATGCGAAGAGAAGCATGTGAAAGCTAAAGTGGCTATATTGATATAAGATTTGGTAGACTTAACACAAGGATTATTACTAGAGACAAAGGTAGAGATTTCATGATGATAAAAGGGTCAATACAATGGGAAGATACAACAATTATAAAGGTGAGTGCACCTAATAACAGAATTCCAAAACTTAAAGAAAATCTTAACTGCAAGGAATCACTGGCAAATTAACAATTACAGTTGGAGATTATATTACCACTCAGTAATTGATAGACCAACTTGATAGGAATTCAGTAAAGATATGAAAGAATTAAACAATACCTTTAGCTAATTTGACCTAATTGATATTTATGAAATACTCTACCCAACAACAGAAAAATATTTATTTTCAAAATTTATGAAATATTTAGCAATGTAGATCATATTCTGGGCAATAAAATACAGTATCAATACATTTAAAAGGACATTTAAAAGTCATAAAAAGTACATTCTCTGATCATAATATAACTAAATTAGAAATCAGTATTAAAGGTATCTGGAAAATCCCCATATAGTTGAAAATTAAATAATATGCTTTTAAATAACCTATAGGTTAAAAGGAAATAAAAGGAAATGAGAAAATATCTTGAACTGAATAAAAATATATCAAAATTTGTGGGATGCAGCTAACATGGTGCTTGTAGGGGATTGTAACAGTAAATGTTTTTCTTACAAAAGAAGACAGCATGAGAATTAAGTTTCCACCTTAAGAGGCTCAAAAAACAAGAGGAAATGAACTCTAATGTAAGTCAAAAGAAGGAAATAGTAAGTGTAAGAGTGGAAATTACTGAAATAAAAACAGAAAAAAAAGGAATGAAATAGAGAAACTTAATGAATGCAAAAGTTGAATTTTTGAAAGAGAAAAAATTTGATACTAGTTCAACTAATCAAGCAAAAGTTAGACACAGATTACCGATATCAAGAATAAAAAAAAATGAGACTATTATGAGTGACTAAATGCCAATAAATTTCACAAACTTAATGAAGTGGACAAAATTCTTGAAAAATAAAAAATTCCAAAAAAGATTCAAGATGAAATAGAAAACCTGAATGGCTTCATATCAATAAATATAGATCATTGATATTTGTAATTTAAAATCTTTCCATTAAGGAATTCTAGGCCCATCTGGCTTCTCTGGCAAATTCTATCAAGTATTTAAGAAATATGTACCACCAATTTATACAGATTCTTTTAAGAATGATTACTTTATAGGCTGCCTGCTGGAGAATGGACTATAGAGGAGCAAGAGTTGAAACAGGGAGACTGGTAGGAGTTTGTTTATAAAGTACACAGTAAGTTGATGATTAATCAAATTTGAGTTGTGGCAGTGGACTTCAAGAGAGTGGTTTAAATGGGGATATATTTTGTAAAAAAAAAGGTAGGACTTACTGAGTTTTGATAGATGTGGGATATTAGAGAATAATCACTGCCTCCTTAGTCTTTGTAACAAGCAATGAAGTCCATGAGAGAGCTATTAACTACAATACTGGAGATTTGAAAAAAGTGCATTTGAGGGTGAGAGGGTAACAAAGAATTCTAGTTTGTATGTGTTTTGTTAGAGATGCTTCTAAGATTTCCAAGAGAATAATTGATGGAATCGTCTTGTGTTTAGTGGAGAGATTGTGGATGAAGACATGGATTTAGGAATCATCAGCATTTAGAAAATGTTGCTAAGGAACTGGATGAGATCATCTAGGCAATGAATGTAGATGGAGGTGAACAGATTGCTAAGGTCTACTCCTCTTTTAGAAGCAGATGTGAGCACGAAAAGACAGCAAATGGTGTGACTCTATTCAATATCTTTGTTTCTTTATGTCTTGTCCGAAATTCTATTTCACACTCAAAACTTACTTCTGACAGCCATATTCACTCAAGACACCATGCTTTTTTTCTTCACTTTGACTATGCAATGGCCACCCTTTGCTTTTCCTATCTCTCCAGGCTAAAATCATTCCCACTTTGGATCTTTTATATTTGCTATTTTCTCTTTCTGGAGCATCCTTCCACTGGTATCTCCATATAGTAGATTTGATCACATTCAGAATTCAGTTCATGTTATTCCAAACTCACAGAGGCCTCCCTGTCTTCCCTTGCTGACCAGAAAGCTACTCCATCACTCTCTAGCCTATAGTCTGATTTAATTTTCTCCAAAACCATTTCACTATTTAAAAATTTTTGATTATTAATTGGCATTTTATTCCCTCTTTTTTCTTTTCCCTTATTTCTAAATATTTGTGTTCTCCAGGATCTGACTTCAACCTATTTTAAATTGTATTTCTTCGTACTTTAGAATGTATTAACTCAGTAAGTTTAGTTTGCTACCTGTATTGTTCATTTCTGTATCAGCAGCTTCTAGAACAGTGTCTAGGTGTCATAGGTGCTCGGCAAATGTATTTTGAATATGTGAGTGAATATTGAGGACTTTTGATCTTAGTTACCTAAAATGACTAATATCAATTTGACTTTCCATACATGTTCACCTACCTTCATCTATCTTTTTTTTCCCAATGAGAAATTTCTTTACCCTCTCCAAGACTGAGCTCTTCTGATGTTTTCTTGATCTACTATTTCATTACCTTCATGTGTTAGCACTTTGAATTAAATTCTGTTTTAGTTTTCAGTCACCCTTTAAGATTCATGACTTTTTTCAGCCTTCTGATACATTCAAAACAGTAACAAGCAAGGACTTTCCCTTGTTCATGCCATTTCCTCAAGCTAACATACTTTCCCTCATTACTTTTGTGACTAAACTTATTGAAAGTGTATCAATATTGGACCTTACAGTCAAGCTCAAGCACTGATTCTGACCTAAACCAAGATTTTTATTCTAAGTTTACCAATAATTCCTAGTTAATAAGCTCAACGACCTCTCTCAATTCCCCCTCCTCAGCCACTCTGCAGCACTTAATAACTCTTGTTTGTCCTTTCCTTTTTGCAACTCCTTTGTCCTTTGATTCTCATCCCCATCTCTGAATTCTCCATCTCAATCTCAGTCATTGTCTGAGTTTCCTCATTTTACCTGCAAAGAGAAGATGTTCTTTAAGGATCCTCTCTTTCACCTTCTTTCCATTGGCAACTTCATTTTGTTTCATGGTTTTGATAATTAACAATGTGCCGATAGCTATAAACCTGCAGTTTGAGCTTTTTTTGCAGAGTTCCAGATCCTTTTTTTCACTGTTTTTTGGATACTTTGACCTGAAGTTCTTGCCATAACCTCAAAGTCAGTTTTTCTGAAATGAAACCTATCATCATTCTTCCCAAACATCTGCTTCTCACTATGAATTGGTGCCTCTCTACCTAGACTTTGGAACTGTGGTATTTCCTTCGATCTCTCTCTTTCTTCATTTTCCTGTTAAACTATTTATCAAGTTCTATTTATTCTAGTTCTGTTAGATCTATCAACTTTTCCCTTCTCTACATTTTCATTGGTGCTACTCTGTTCAGGCACAGCACTTCCTTTGACCTTTGAGTGATTGAGTCTGTATTCTGTTATTTCCAGATGCATTGTCTTCTTCTTTCATCCATTTTGCAGTTGGCAGATGGATTAACTTTACTAAACACCAATCTAATAATGTTGCAAATTTCACTGTTAATAGTAATGATAGCAAAAACTTACTAAGTGCTTAGTACTTGCTAGGCCACTCCTTTAAATGCTTTTCAATTATTTCTTACACAAATATTGTAACATAGATACTCTTAATGTCTCCATTCTTAATATCTTTCTTCAGAAGAGGAAACTAAAACACAGGAAAAAATAATATGCCCATGGTGACACAGTGTTAAGGCTGGTATTTAATGATTTTAGCCAGCACACTATGTACCGCCTTAGCAATAAAACCTGAAGACTCTTTCTCTACAAAGGACCATCTGTGAATTTGATTCAATTCACTCTGTTTTAATTGAAAATAATTCACTTTTGTCTTAAGCAATACTATCAGTGATATAACAGATTTTATGTGCTAATAAATTTTTTCACACATAAAATACATATAAAGCTGTTAAAATAAAAAATGCCATCAATGTATACCACTTAAAATCATATTACATACCATACTTTAGGACATACCTATCTGCAAAACAAAGTTAAAATCATTATGCTGTTATGCAAATTCTTTTACCTCTCATTTTTAATGATGACAATTCCAACTTAAATATGTAATTTTATTTCCCACTTCTACCCTTTATTCTCCCGCAGGTAAAATAAATAAATAAGTAATGCAGTTCTTCCTATATATATTCCACTACTTCTGGTTTCTTGACTTTGTTCATGCTATTTCCTTATGTCTAATACTCTATTAACTGAACTTTTGAATGTATTGTTAAATTTATTTTATTTTATTTTTTAGTAATCTCTACATCCAGTGTGGGGCTCAAACTCAAGATCCCAAGATTGAGAGTTGCATGTTCTTCTGACTAGTCAACTAGGTGCCCCTGAATGTTAAAATTATTTCCATTCTTTCCACTTACAAAGATTCAACTAAGTGGTTTTAATAGATTCCTGAAACTGGATAGGATATTTCTATATTCTAAACCAGTGCTTTCTAATGAGCCTCTTTACAATGATGTATATTTCCAATACAGTGACCATTAACCACATATGGCTGCTGAACACTTGAAATATGGCTAGTGAGACTGAGGAATTAAATGTTTGGCTTTATTTAACTTTAATTAATTTAAATTTAAATTTAAAAAGCCACAGATGGCTAATGGCTCCTGTAGTAGATAGTACAGTTCTAAACTGCCAATTCAATACATTGGTATTGTTGAATGACCAATATATTTAAAAAATTTATGTTACTGTAGCATATAACTATATTATCTTATTGTTTATAGTTTCCTGGAAGGAAGAATCTACATTTTATTTTTGTGTGTGTATTCTAATGCATCTAAAACATTTCTTTGTGTGTAAAAGAACACAGTAGGTATTTGTTAATGTGACTGAATGGATGACCTTCTGTTAACTTTGTTTAATTGTGTTACTATTAATGATATCAAAAGCTATTCAATAATTTAATTTTTTCAAGATAACAGGTAAAATAAATGCTTATAATAATAAACAACTGGACTTCATCTTTGCAATTGCTTATATGATTCTTTAATATAAAGTGCTTTCATTTCATCAGTTCATCCTTATTTTTTCCTGACATTGCTAGAAATGAAAACAACTATTAACAAGCTCAATTTCAAGGTCAACCAGACTGCAAAGCCCCAGATTTACTATAGCTCAGTCGACAAACCCTGTAACATGTCTGCCTATATTCACCATGGTTCTAATCAGTCTTTTGCACATGGAAAGCTCTCCATGTGGCTCAGACCCCTGTGACACTCATCTCTTTCTAATGCAAGTGCCTCCTTCTCCCTCTGCTGGTTTCAGAATAAACGCCTTGTCAAAAAAAAGAATTAGATTTTGACAGCTTTTTTCCTATGGTTAATTGAGGTTGTAGATATACTTGACATTTATCTAAGTATAGAATAGAAGATTAAGACATATTTTCTACATACATTCTCTGTTTTAGAGGAGGTCACTTTCTGGGGTCCTTTTAATATGCCTGTGCAATTAATAGTAGTGATAATTCTGCTTCATATCACAATGTCTTTAAAGTTCTTTCAAATTGACAGATAAACTTTTCTTTATAGGGTTTGAATTATTTGGATCATCTTCAAGTTCATCCTCTAGGTCTTACCCCCTTCAGTCCTGTAAATTAATGGTTGAAAAATACAAAAATGGTTTGCAATCTCACTCGGTTCAAAGAGAACAGGGAAAGAGGGTTGGATTTGAGATTGCCTTAATTATTGTGCCTAAATTTGTGAGGGCAGTCCCTGGCATTGTTAGGCTGACCTTAAGAACATTTGAAAGTTTGTGTGTGTGTGTGTGTGTGTGTGTGTGTGTGTGTGTGTGTATTCAAAAGTTCCTCAGAATCTAGTTGTGTTTGTTGTTACTGATAGAAATGCAGACTATGATTTTTTATTTTCCAGGGAGACTTATTTATTTTTATTTTTTTATTTTAGCATGCCAAAGTTATCTCATGTAGATATCTAACATCTTCATAGTGATTCTCATCATCCAATTTAATGTTAGGTGTTCCTTTATTATAGCTACTATTTAAACATTATATTTGTAGTATTTTAGTCTGAAAAATATTTCAATGAACTTAAATGTATTAGTACATTTTTAGGATATCAATTTGTGAAAGGGATTTTGAAAACATATATGCTCTGGAAACTATTAATGAAATTATTATTATAAATATTATAGGTGATGTTAATATTTATTGAGAGAAGACTATACAAATAAATGGGAGATTAGAAAATGTATTTAAAAGGAAAGCAAAAATAATTTTCAACTTAAAAAATGTAAACAATTCTATTTAGATTAAAATCAGAATACAGGAGGCTAAGGCAACTAAATTAGTAATGCTAAAAAGCAAATGTTTGCAATATTGTAAGAGACAAAAGAATTAGACAAAAAGAATATTTCATTATGTCAGTAAATTCTAGTAGCTTACAGAAAGAATCTGGTAGCAAAGGCATCAAGCTATATGTTAAGTCTTTCTTAAGTATTATATTTAATTTTTATATCACTTATTAAAATCATTAGGGACAATAGCACTATTTAGAAAACTAAATATCACTAGTAAAAACTATAAAACCAATTTAGAAAAACATTAACTATTTCTAAATAGCATTCCTTAGAAAATAAGGCTTTCAAGTTATATTTTTGTCGACTGGCAATGCTCACGTATAAGGGAATGAAGAGGTTAACATTTCTAAAATAGATTCAGAATTAAGGCAAGAAAGGAACATAATAACTATAAGAAATAGAAAAATGAATAAGAGCTTTATGCTGAAAAGAAAATGAATTAGTTGTAGACTCACTAAAGTTTTTAGAAGGCAAAGTATTCACGGATTTATTTTTATTTCTTTCACATGTTGAACCATTAAGAATTAATGTCTTCCTGCTAGTGTTTAATTTATTCCCGCCAAGGAACTTAGATATTAGAAAATTTGGGCTTACAGTATCTCCTTCATAGATGTGTAAACAGGGTGTCAGTCAAAGTAGAGATTAAATAAGTTCCCCATGGAAGAGGATACTTAAAATGACAGGTTCTTGCTTGTTCAGGTGGAGACAAAAAGCCTCTAATACAGAGGAAAGACACCTCAGTGGTACTGCAGGTGTGTCAGGGTTAGGCTACAGTCCAGCCACCAACAAGTTATGGTGTGGCAGAAACTTTGTTTATCAAGGCTACCACTCTCAAATGTCCTTGGTTAGGAAGTGTGTTCCTTGAGGGAGAGGTATATCTGTTTGTAAATGAAGACCTGAGGCCTTCTGGAAGGGAAGATGGCAATAAATATTCTAAATAATCTTATTTGGAACTCCTAGTATAGGAAACCAAGTTGAATGGATCTGAATGAACCTGGCCAAGACCTTATGGCAGGAGGAGGGCAATGAGACCCCTGAAATAAAATTTCCTGTAGGACAGGAGTAGTATGGGCTGCTTCTTTAGATGGTATACAATGAACTAATATTTATGTTCTTCTTATGGGAAGGGTGAGGTTTTACTGGTTTGGATACAACATGGAGCTGGTGCCCTTCATAAGCCCAGCCTTTGTACTATTGCGTGGGGAACAATTGCTAGAATATGTGAGTCACTCCAAAGAGTATCTTCACACTCCAGCATGGAGACCCTATGTGGCTATATTGTCAGAGAGAATAAACATCCATAAGATTGGGCAAAAGTAAACTTCATCAGTAGCACAATTTAAAAAATGAGGAAAATGGCAGTAATGGAAGGATTAAATGTGAGATTCCTATAAGCCTGATTTCCAAAGAGGGTTGACTTTCATTCTTTGGGTTTGGCCCTTAGCATTCCTGAACAAAAGTGGGTCATAGTTGGAAGAAATTGGACTTCCTTCTGATAACGTATATATAGGGGTTCAAACAATGAGTTCAAAAAGTAAAAGGAGATAAATTATACATGGTACTTCATAACAGTTCAGGTACAATGATAGAAATAACTATCAATCAATTAGAACTAAAAAGATATCATGTACTAACCAAGGATCAACCTTTAGTGCTTTCTGCTCATTCTGAGAAAAGTGGTCACAGTTCCCTTACTCTGGTCCTCTTTGCTTCTCTTTCCACCTGCTTCTTTGCCCAATTTTCTTGCCACATGAGAACGTGCTCTGTACCCCTTTCATTCAAATACTTTGTGAGAGAGGATCTAACTTGTTTAGTCACTCTTCAGTATAGCACATTTCTATTGGATATGGTTCTTGTGTTAATAAGCAATATCAGAGTTAGCTTCTTACATGAAGGATGACTGCCTTTGAGATAGGAACTGATCCTTGGTACAATCCTCTGTAGTCAGGATATCAGTATTGAAAAATTGAAGGGTAAGCTTGTCCCCATGAATTTGCAATGAGAGATACAGAAGGGTGATGGTACTATAGCCCTACCATATTAGGGATAGCTAGGCAGAAGCTCCCAGTAGATTGGGCTTCATTAAGACTTCCAGAGCCCCCGAGCACTGAGAATATTACGGTACTTCTGAATGTGTAATCAAAATATATTAATCTGCAAAATACATATACAGAAGTCTAAAACAGTTCTGATTTTTCCTATTAAGCTTCTTTGTTTCTTAATTGTTTTGCTGCTCTTTTTCTTGTTGTGGCTTCTACCTTACAGGAACCTTTGGAAGCTTCTTAGTCTGTCCATTGACAAAATACTCCTGAATGAGTCTGAATGCATTGTTGGGTAGGAGAGGGGTACTGGGCTCAGCTGTGAAGACCTTAAGATGGAAGATTCCAGGAGAAGTAAATCATGGACTCATCAATGCTCTGAGCATTTTTGTCCCTATGGTTAAAGCAGTTCTGGGCCTTGAAAGTTCATATCCAAGAGGTCTGATATCAGTCATTTATTTTTTTTTAATATATTCTGTTGCTGATTTGGTTCACTTGTGCCCAGTACAAACCTAATCTTTCATTTTTACACTGTTATTTAGCTGTATATTTCTAGTTTATATTATTGAGTTATTTGGATGAGAATATGAGGTTAGATCTAGAAGTTGGTTTCTACTCTCACACTTTCCCATTAACTAACTTTGTGGCATTGCATGACAGTTTACCTTTGAGGACCAAAAATTAATCTCAAGTGTTTTTCTTCCCCTTCTTTCTCCTCTCAGGAGATTTTTTTTTTTTTTTGGAGTTACTTTAGGACATTAAAAATAGGACTCCTGTAGGTCTCTTTTGGGCCTATACCTTAATTCTTAGATTCAGAGGACACTAACTTCAAAACTTACTGAAATAGAAAACAAAAGAGGTTCTGTGATATTGTAGAAAAAATATAGGCTTTGGAGCTGGGCAGACATATTTCTAATCTAAGATCCATCATTCACTATTTATGAAATCTTAGGCAATATCTTATCTTTCTAAGGTCAGAATTTTTAGCAGTAAAATGATGTGGACAATGTATACTCAGTATTGTACTAAAGGGGGTGATTCAGACAAAATACTCAGCACAATGTTTGGTGCACAGTTAATTCTCCATTATTGTTTGCTCCCTTTACAGATGGACACTCAGGGAGCCACTTTACTGTTTACTCACCAACATATGGCCTAACTGATATTTCTTGTGCTTGCTTAGTCATAGGCTTTATCCTGGGAGTTATTCATCATTTTGAACAGCCCATGGAAACCTGTTTCTTCTCATGCTATAGCTTTGCTTTTGACTCTCTAGATATTGGTGTAGAAATAGAAAATAATAACTTTCTTAAATAAGCCTTTATGTGATAAGCTCATGTTCATTCATTATTTCATTTTGTTCAGAAATATTTACTAGAGTGGCTATTTTGTGCTCTTTTCCAGACTGGGAATACTATGATGAAAAAGATAGACAAAGTCCCTGCCCTTATAAAAATTACCTTCTAGTAGCCTGAGATGGACAACAAAACAGGAAACAAATACATGGAATAAGAAATTACAGATTGTGAACAATAATAAAAGGGAAATAGTATATATTCAATTAAAGTAACTGGAAACAGAAAGGGTCCATTTTTGATTGGACGGTGAAGGATTTATTTTTTCCTTTTTCCCACCCTCCCCCTTCCCTTTCCTCTTTCTTGCTTGCTTGTTTTCTCTCTCTCCTTTCCTCCTTCCCTCCCTCCCTCCTTTTCTCCCTCCCTCCCTTTCTCTTTCTTTTACTGAGACCTGAAGTTTTAAAGAAAAGCTAGCAAAGTCAAGAGCCAGGGGAAGAGAATTGCAAGCCTTGGGATTAGTAAGTGGAAGGCTCAGAGGCTGGAAAGAACTTGGCAGGAATGAGAAGAGTAAAGAAAACCTGTGTGGCTGTAGCATAGTGAGATGGGATAGAGTGATATATTATGAGATAAAAATAATGTGACAGGAGTTGTTTTTCCCCCCTCAAAGAGCAATAGGAACTCCTGGAACAATTTCATACAAGGAAATGACATGATTCAATTTACATTTTAAAAGTGAATCATTTTTGTAGCTATGGAAAATGGTCTCTAGTGAGATAAGAATGGAAGCAGGGAGACCAGAATGAGACTGCAGTTGTTTAGGTTAGAGGAGATACTGATGACTTAACTAGGATGGAGACAATAGAATTGGAGAGAAATGGACAGACTGAGATATATTTAGGAGGTAGAATCAAAGTGATGTGCTTATAGATTTGATCAAGGCAGTGAGGAAAATGGAAGAATGAAGTTGGGCTTATAAGGAAATAAGAGAAGGCACGTCAATTTCTGAGATGCAAAAGATTGGGGAAGAGTTTTGGTGAAGAAGAAAGCAAAAATTCTTTTTGAGATATATTGGAGAAGCCTAACTTAAGCCATCTTAACCGAAGATATAAAATGGACAGTTAGATATAGGAGTTTAGAATTTAGGCAGTTAGGACTAGGAATTTGGAACTGGGGAAAGTGTTAATGGAGATGCAGGAATAGCATGAATTTATTTCATACTATAAGATTATCTTGGGAGAAAATATATGACAAAGAGAAAAGGTGATTCAAGGTAGTATCCCAAGGCAATCCAGTAATTTCATGTTGGACACAAGAAGAATAGTTAGCAAAGGAGGCTGAAAAAGAGGAATTGGTGAGGCTGAAGGAAAACTCAGAACATGTAGTGATATAGAAGCCAAGAGAAAAGAGGTGTTTAAGAAGGAGGGGTTAGAAACTATCTTCAATGTTGTGAGCCATCATTAGAATAGAGAGATTGCACTGAATTTTGGGACTGTATAGGTCTTTGATGACTTGAGAGGAAGACTATCAGTCAAGTTGAGTGGTTAGAAATCATATTGAAGGAAGTTGAAGAGTAACTGGAATATGAGGAACTGGAGATAGCAGTAGTGAACAACACATTAAATAAGCTTTTAAATTTTTATTATTTTTCTTATTTAAATGAGCTGAAAATGACAGGGTACCTGGAAGAGAATGTGGGGTCAAGAAAAGTTTGTTTTTAAAATATGGGTGCTACTAGAACATATTAGTGTGCTAACTGGGAGTCGTTAAAAAGGGAGAGAGAAATTGGTACAGTAGGCAAGGGGAATGCAACTAATAGAATAAAATCCTTGAGAAAATGAGAGCAGTTGGAATCTGTAGCTCAAGCTGGCTTGAGCATAATCAGTCACAGTCATCACTGACATGGTCATGTCACTTAGTCCATTCTAACAACAAGAATAAAAGAGAAGATGGGCATATAAGAAGATGATTTTGTAGATTTGGAGGTGAGAGAATGAGGGAGTTACTTTTCATGGCTTCTGTTTCTCAATAAAGTATGAGATCATTTACTGAAAATGGAAGATAGCACATGAGTTTGAGGACATTGGAAAAGGTGTGCAATATGGGCTAGAGAGTAGGAAAATGGATTAACTTGGCAAATGTAATAAGACTGAGAGAAATACAGAGAATTCAATTCAGTTTGAAATTTATGAATGGGAAATGAAATATGCAATCCATTTGTGAAATATTTTTGCAGCAGTATTCAATTTCTTATATGAAAGTCAGAGAAAGCAGATAATTTGGTTAATTCAGGTTTGAGGTTTGGTCATGCAAGCATGACAGAGAGAGAACAAAATAATTGGGACTATTTTTAGACAGTAATTATAATTACCAAATATGTATTCTAAATTGGAGTAAGATGGTGTGAATATGGGAAGTGAGGAAGAATGACATAACATAATCAAGAAAAAATCGGTAGGGTTAATCATAAAGAGGTTAGACGTGGCAGTGGAGTTACAATTGTAAATGAAATGGAGGAAAAAGGATATGGTAGTCAGCAAATGAGATGTTTAGTGCAGTGTAGTTACTAGTGATGATGAAGTCCAGGGTTTGGCTATATGACTAGGTGGCTGATGTGAAGGAAAGACAAAGATGGTCCAAGATGGGGAAGTCAAGAAACAGAGATCAGTTGTTAAGTGGGTCATCTACATGGATAATAATGTCACCAGTAATAAAGCCAGGCACTGAGACAGATGGAAGATCTGGGATGGAAATGCAGTGAAATTGAGGCTAAAATTGTCCACCAATAAATAGTAGGTGAAAAGTTACTTGGAGATGAAAATGAGCAAGAAACCTGGAAACTTTTTCTTAATCTAGTAATTTCATAATTTTGTTTTTGATTTCAGCATTGCAACAACCACTATCCTTTATTTTTATTATTTAAAAATTTTTTTTAGATTTTATTTATTTATTTGAGAGAGAGAGAGACAGAGATAGTGAGAGAGAGCACAAGTGGGAAGGAGAGGGAGAAGCAGGCTCCCTGCAGAGCAGGGAGCCCGATGCGGGACCCTGGGATCATGACCTGAGCTGAAGGCAGACGCTTAACCGACTGAGCCACCCAGGCGCCCCAGCCACTATTCTTTAAATATAATTGCCTGAAAACACCTGTTTTTACTAAACTATCCCCCTTCTATTTGTAGGGTTACCTATTTGTATCTCACTGTGGATACTAGCTGTAGCCCTCACGATTCCCATTTCTTAAACTTTTTTTTTCATGAGTGTGCATTGCAATTTGTGTGCAGCCCATTGTTGCTACCCTTAACCTATAGGATAATATTGGTATATGAATTTTATTTTTCATTTTCTCCCACCTGTAGCACTGCCTTGAGATAATGTATAAGCCTTATTATAATCCTCCTTTCAGGTTTGCATTAATTAACTCTTTCCCATTTATTTTAGTGCAATACTTATCTTTTTTATCCCGCTGAAGGCAGTTGTATTATTAAACTTCCTCTTTTGCCAGTCCTACGTTAGGCTCCAACAATTCCCATTATTTCTCTACTGATTACTTTTTTTCCATATAAATTCCTGACTAAATCACACACACACAAACTCACACATACTATTAGTGTCTTACATGAAAGAGTGGTCTGTTTAATATCTATGTTTTTTAGAAATATAACTCTTCTAGTCATTTTGGTGCTAGGCCAATTATGTTAATTAGAGTATATTGAGCAAAGTACATATTTCCAGTCTCTGCACATATATTATTCAATTTGATCAAGCTTCAACATATAAAAGCTTTTTGCAAAATGTAGTGTCAAAATATTACAGTCTTTGGTCAGAATCTTGGCAGATTAAGTCAATTAAAAAGGTCAAAATAATGGTCCCTTATTTTACAGGAAGTGTAAATGTACAGAATTTATTATCTAATTAAATGCAAGTCTGTAATTCAGTATTAGAATGGAGAATATAAATGCATCCAAATCAGGAAGCAGAAAAAGTTGGTTTATTAATAGTAACCAGATATAAGATTGGCTATCCAGTTTGTTGCTTATTTATTGCATTTTGTTGTTCTGGAAAACATTTATAACCTCATTTCGACAAAAACATTTTCTCTTTAGTCAGGTTGCCTTCATTATTAATTTTTGATTAGTTGAATATCTGCCAAATTAAGGTTGTTTTGTTTAGCTATGGAAGGAGTTTTCTGTGGAGGGTGTATATAAGATTATTTTTCCCTCTACCCAATTTAAGAGCAAATAATAGTATTGATTCATCCACTTAACAGATATTTATTAACTATTTATAGTGTCGTTTGCACTGTTCTAGGAGCTGAGCATCCATCAGTGAAACAAATAACAAAAAACAAACTAGAACACTCGGCCCTCATCAGCTTACATTCTAGTGGGGGAATTATATACTAAAATAAAAATGTATATAGTTTATATTTTAGTTTAGTTTTAGTTTATATACTAAAATAAAAATGTTGTATGGGTATATTAGATGGTAATTTGTGTTC